>NC_089151.1:11495101-11680101 GCF_009819655.1 Sylvia atricapilla
ACAGTTAATGATTGATGTCCCTAACTTATTAATTTCCTTGCTTCAAGTAGGAAATTGTTTAAAGATGTGCTAGTTTCATGTGTTGTAACTCAGCAACCTCAAAAAAATGTTGAAATATGTTTGCTTATAGAACTTCATGTGTATGTGACACATTAAAAAAAGTAGCTGAGAGAGATTTGGGGGCTTTTTTGTTTGTTTGTTTTTTCCTGTAAGCCAGACCGATTTTCTTGCCAATAAAGTTCAAAATTGTCTTCTGTGTCATTGATGTTTGTCTGAAGAGATGGCAGACTACAGTGCTCAATTATGGGAATTAACTCCCATAAATTCATGCAAACTCTAATTCCAGTGTGCAGCTCCTTGTTGAGCAGCTTCAGCTTTCTTTTTACCCATTTACCTCTTCAGGTGCAGTGTTTCACATTGCAGATCCTATGCTGTGCTTCCAGAGGGTTCTGTGTAATGTGTGATGGAATAGAAGATATTTTCAGTGTACACAGGGAATCTTGCTGTGGTGGATTGGTGTCCATTTTTCTAAAAAACTCTATTATGCACTTTGAAAGACTTCTAATATTGGCTTCAGAGCTTTTTATGTGTAATAATAATTTTCAAGTAGCTATTTTCTGCTTGCATTTTAGAGTGGCCATGCTGAGGGTGAGGTCTGCTTGTCACTTTGCCTGTTAGCATCATGAGAATCCATGGAATTCATTTGCTTGATTATGCTGTAGAAAAGTAATGTTTGTCTTGTTTCAGCTGTAAATACCTATGCATAAAAATGAGTAAAACCTTAAAAAGAGAGAGAATATTATTAATTAGGTTATAGGTAGAAAAAGCAAAATTGCTCTTTGGAGTACAGAGCTCTTGCTAAAGTCTAGGGAAGGGTTGTTTCCAAAAACCTGCCTGACTTTTCTAGCTGCACTATTTCATGTAGTACTGCCTATCACTTTTCATTATGGATGAGGGAAAAAAAGCATGATTAGTTTACAGTTCTATGAAGTCTTCTGAGATAACTGAG
The DNA here is from genome assembly GCF_009819655.1 of Sylvia atricapilla. NCBI lineage: Eukaryota > Metazoa > Chordata > Aves > Passeriformes > Sylviidae > Sylvia > Sylvia atricapilla. Next base: position 11,496,111 of record NC_089151.1, read on the forward strand.
GCTACTTTCATGTTTAAAATTAAGGAGGTGGCTCTATTTTTTTCAAATCGAGGCCTTAGGCTTCATCATGCTGATGAATAACAAGAAATTTTTGACATCTAAATCATTAGGAGCTTTATTTAGTTTTTCAGTTAATAAACTGGCCAGAAAAAAGTACCACCAAAAGTACCTTCTGTCTGAAAAATAATAAAAAAAACATAAATTACAAAATGTTTGCTTTGCTGAGGTATTTAGTGTTTTGTAGCCCAGAATAATAATGTAGCTGGAAGACTAAATGGCAAGTGATACGTGCTTAAGCAGTACCATAAATCACATTTTAAAAGACTGCCGATATGTTCTAAAAAATGGATTTCTATGGACAAATGGAGAGAAATCTTGGAATAAAGGAATACACTGTGAAAGTGGCAGTAGTAGAACAGCATCTTTACAGCAGTGTGTGGAGTAACTTAATTTTAACAGAACTATAAAATGATATTCTGATAGCAGCAGGTTTATAATACAGTACTGAATATTTGCCATTCTGAGTTTGGCAAATTTGAGTTTTTTTATTTTATTTATTCTAGTGAAAATAAATCTGCTTTTAAGGCTTATATTTTGATGGAAATAAGTATCTGCTTCAGCAAAACAAAGCTCTTAATCCTCATTGGAGACTCACTATTTGTAAACATGTAGTTGGTTTCATAAAATACAGATTATTGCTGGAGCAAAGGCCTAGTTTTGAAGCCCCACTAGAGAGGGATATGCTATCTTTGATTTCACTCTAAGATGAACAGATGAAGAAGGTGTTTAATCAGGAGCTGTGTTGGACTGTTGTGCTCCTGCTATAGTCCCTGGTGTGTTGTTTCCTCTTTGAGTTGTCATTGGGTGTTCTCAAAAGCCATTGGATATGCCCAATACTTGGACTTCTGGACAGCATTATGTTTGCCATGAGTTTCCTCAGGAGAGATATTCAAACATTCTTAAGTATGGAATAATCAAATATTCTTCAAACTTCTTTGGAAACTGACCTCTTATAGATACTACAGGAAAAAATTAACATTATTGGATATTCAGAATTTCCTGTAATGTCCTTGTGTCAATTTAATGGATAAGAGGTGTGTGTTTTTGATTTAATTTTTTGGCATTTTATTTATCTGACTTTCACACAATTGTGCAAACATCGTGAATCTTGATGTTATCAGGGAAAGTTTTGGCAATAGCACTTTAGCTTCAAATACCCCATGAAGCTCTATGAAACTATCTTCATGAATTGGAGCTTACATTAAAAACTTCTGAAAGAGTGGTACTAAATACTGTTAGACTTACACATATTGCTGGTGTGATTTCGTAAAAAAAAAAAAAAAAGAAGAAGTGAAATATATGTTATCTGACAGAGTGAATGTTAATTGATACATTTAAAGAAGGAGAAGGTTAAAGCAAACTCTTTCAGAGATTATATTTCAGGTGCTTCTGTGTACCCTGCCGTGTACCAGGCTGAGTATTGGCTTGTGGGTGGTTTGTTTTAAATCTGCAGACACTTCTGGCCTCCTGTGAGTCTTGCATTGAAACCTGGTTTAAGTGTTGAAGCTTGCTATTGATCAGGTGCACAGAGCAACAGCATGAGTAACAGAATTGGGAGAAAGTAGCAGTTTTGCCAGAGCCTGAACAGATAGACCTGGGTTTGGTCTATCTGGTTGTGTTGACTGTCACTTCAAACTAAGTTCACTGTTTGGTCCTAGGATTCTAATTTTTTTTTTGTAATGACAGTAGTAGTTAATTTCATAAATGTATCAGGCTCTTTCTTCAAATTAAGTTAAACCTTTCTCTAAATCCGGTCTTAAGAGAATGGAAACCAAAATATTTGCATTGTTAGGAGAGTCAGCTTGAGAAGTATGAATTAACAAAACCTTTGACAAAGACACAAGAAATCCAGTGTCTTCTTTAAAAAGAGAATTTGTTTCTCTTTATTCTGCACAACAATATTAGACTTCATATGGTGAGAATAACCTAGCTATGTATAGAACTACTTGGAAATGTTTTAAATTACATCTGATGTTTCTGAACTTTAATTGCCCATTCATCCCAATTTAACTTCAGAAGAGCCCTTGCAAGTAAATAAACATTTTGTTTAAATGTTTCTTGTGAAAGTTAATGTATGTACATCTATACCAGATCAAAGAATACATTTGTACAGTGATACATAATCCCTCCTCCATGTAGTCATTTCCTCTATAACCGTAATAAATGTCATGGGGAGGAACTAATGTAGACTTCTCTTATTTTACTGTCTAAGTTCCTCTCTGATCCATTAAATGCTTTTTGGGATGTTTGGAAACCATCATTTAAGTTTCTTTAGTGTACTAGTTTTTCCAGCTGTACAGACTGTTGGATTCTCCTGCAGAAGAAGAATAAAGCTGGCCACCTCTATTGGGAGAGGACTTGCAGTGCAGGGTGAAGCTCATGAAGACAAGCCTGCAGCCTGAGCCTGTGGTCTGGCAGTGCCTGTGTGTGTGCCCAGCTGAGGTGTGAGCTGTGCCAGGTGGGGTGGTGCCTGCAGACGCACCTTCAGAAGCCCTGTTAGAGCAGGGAGGGGGGACTGCAGCCCAGGTCTGGAGAAGGTGCTGCTGTGCCAACAGGAACAGCCAGGTGCTTTAGATCGTTGACACAGTTGGGTACTTGTCCACAGGACTAAGACTTGTAAATTCTTTGGGGAGGGTTTGGCTTTGTGGCCCCACTATTGCATTTACTGGTGACAACTTTAAATTCTTTGTGTGTATTCTTCTGTTCTGATACCCTGATGATTAGCCCTCAATGTTTGACCTCACAATGCCTCCGAAGAATATCTTGAATCAGTAGCTTCATTTACTACGCAGTTTTTCCACTTACAAAATTAAAATAGTACATAAATTTCTGTTGTGTTGGGGCACAATTGTGCAGTTTTTGCACAACAATTTAGAGCATATCACGAATACTGTGTGGATTGTTTAGCATAAATTTACATCTGTAGCTCACATGCTTCACAAACACTGCATGCCCAAGGGGAACAGGGCAGTTTTGGGCTGATGCCTGTTAAACTTTTTGGTTTGGATTGTTTTGGTTTTTTGTTTTTCTTTTTAGTTGCTTTCTGGTTTGGTGGGGTTTTTTGTTTGTTTGTTTGGTTTTGTTTTGTTTTGTTTTTTTTCTCAGAAAATCTGTTACAGTGAAAGCCTGTGGACTCCACGTATTGTATCTGGCTCAGTGAATTTTATTATATGTTTGAGTGAGATCCTGCTGCAGTGTAGTTACTAGTGGTCCTACATTGTTATAGATAAGGCTCTTAAATCTATTTCATCATTTCTATTTTTCAGCTTAATGGTATTAATGGTACACTAACAAACGTAAGATACCTTTTTTCTGAAACTGTTGATCACAACAGGAATCCTAAAACAAATCACCCTGAAATTCTGCTTTTTAAAAATATTTTTCAGACTTTTGTAATAACTTGTGATATTGTGTGTTAACATTGCTTTTGATTGTTTTTTGTTTGGTTGGGGTTTTTTGTTTTCTTTTCTTTTATTTTTTAATTGATTGACATAGTGAATTTGATCAGAATAGTAGTGAACAAAAGAAAGTTCATCTGTGTTGGTGCAAAGTGGAACAAAATTGCTGCAGGAACAAAAGCACATGAGTAGCATGGTGTTCTAGTGAATGAATAATACAAGTTAGAAATCACAGAAATTGTAAAGATCTGCTTGTATCCTCAAAGTTCATATTATGGTAGGCTCATGCTGTCTTGTATGGAAATACAACATGTGGCAAAAATATGTCCTGAGACTTTCAATCGTACATTTTCAAGTTTTTCTGTCTTGTCCATTAAAGTACTTTCAAGTTGGTTAGAAATAATTGAATGCCATTAGTTGTTTATTGTGTCTTTATGGTGGATATTTTTTTCTGTTATTTGAAATGGACTTGGATTAAGAACCCTCATTATTTAATCTTATTTTTCCATTGGAGAGAAAGATATGTCAAAGTCTTTTTTCTTCCTGACACCATATGCCTTGGTGCCAACTTAAAGAGGCTGCATGGAATATAAAGAGGGTGTGCAAATTCCATTATTATCTCTCACTTTCACTACTTCAAAGTTTACTCTCTTGCTGCAGATTCTAATGTGGAAAAAATGGACAAGGACTCGGGGGCCCTGCCTATGATTCCCAAATAATGAACTCAGGAACATCTGAGATGCATATTGGAAATGTCTTACTCATCCTTTTCCTGGATGAGTATATAAGTCAACAAGTCTACTTAAAGGGGTGACTGAGCCACTTGATTACCCTGTAGCTGCAAACAGGCCAAAGGTGATTATGAGAAATCAACAAACTTCCAGAGGTTTCACAGTGGGTGAGAATTTCTGTATCCAATTAATTTTAATATACATTTGCTACTCTTTGTATCTTGTGGGATTTAGGAAGTGTTTTGCTGATGTTAATTATAGCTAGACCAATTCTAGTGAATAATTTTACTAATTTATAAACACTGTCAAACAAGAAGTGTTTCTGACTTTGGTAGTATCACTAAGAGAATTATTCTTAATGGGTAAGAGAGTAATAATCTGCCTCTTGCTATCATGATAAAACAGGCAAAGACAGGGTCATACTTGTGGAGTTTTTTTGATTGTGCAATTTGTAGAATACTTCTTTCATGTAAAGAAACTATTTCATTTTCAGCCACCCTACAAAAGAAGACAAGCCTCTATCTTACTGCTTATTACTTGGCATTTGAATGTGCTCACTACAGAATACTCCACAAAGTTTGCCTGTGGCTTATTTAAATGTGAAAGAACACATGTGGGTAGCTGGGAAACACATTTTAGCAAGCTATTATCTTTCTCTCCTCAATTCAGTAATTCCAAATACAAGTATGTTTGCCTGCCCCTAGGTAGCATTGAATTGCCTTTGACAGTTAGCTGTGTTTGGCATTGTCATGAAAAACAAATCTATGAATTCTATATATTAATGATAATATTCTTAGAATCATTTTTCACGATCAATATAAAGAAGTTTAGCTACAGTATCTTTACATGCATGTAATCATCTACATCAGAATCCTTGAGGAATCACAATAACAGTGATTCATTCATAATTCACAATTGCCATTATCTTCTTTCTGCATTTAGTATGTGGTAAAATTTATAGCTTCATTTACATTGTGTTCTATGAATAATAGAAGAAATACAGTGAAGACCATGGGAAATGATCTTGTTGCTGCAGATGCACTCTTAAGAAAATCTGCATTACAATGCAGCATATTGCCTCCTGCACGACAGATTCTACAGAGCCTGCAGCTGCAGTGGAGACACTTCAGATGGTCTTCATTAAATGTAAACTCCTTCATTTTCATCTTCAAAGCAGCATGGTGATGAAACCTTGAATAAATTGCTGTAGGTAAATGATATAGTTGCAGCTTTTCCTTATCCAACTGCAGTATAATGTCTTCATTTAGGCGTACTCAGAGACAAATAGAAATTCTTACTTAAGGAAGAAACTAGAGTCCATTGAGGCAATTAATATTTTGATTCTTCACAAAAACTCACAATAGTATATGTAATATACCTAAAAAATTTTAAATAGGGAAGAGCTCATGATACTGTTTTCAAGATAAAAGAGGTGAATAATCTATTTTGAAGAGCCCAGAAAACCAGCAGAACAAACCAACCAAACCAAAATTAGCCCACTTTATTTTTTTCTGGGGACAAGTAAAAGTGAGAAAGTAGTACAGTTTTTAATGAATTGCAAACTTTGAGTTTGGTTGGCTTATTATCTCCTTTTTGTGCTAGTACCCAGCTAGTCATACTCTGAGAAACAATGACGAAAGTGTATGCTTTGATATAAATAACTGACATGTAATTTAAAAAAAAAGGGATATGTTTCAGATTCTGAGAACTACGTTTTCTATGCTAAAGAGCATAGCATGGATTAGTTTTCTGAAATATTATCCAGAGCAGTATTCAGATGTTAAATATGACATCATACTTTAATTTGTGGTTTCTTACCATAACTGATTTTGTCTGTGTGCAGTAAAAAACATTTTTTTTTTTTTTTATGTCCTATGTAAGGATTCGGATTCACAAAGCTGTTTCTTGATACCTTTGGTATTTTTTTTTTTATTTGCTTCTTTCCTGAAAGTATTGATACTCAAATTATGTTCTTATCTCTGTGATACACTTGCTCAATTGTGCTGGTTTTGGTTCCTACAATACTAGGCTTTATCTAGCTTTGCAGACATGTCAGCTACATCCACACTTGATCTTTAACGTGCCCGTTGCCAGGCTGCTTTAATTGTTTTTGATAATCCTTTCAGAGAAGTTCTTCAAGACAAATGAGACTTAATGTACTATTTGACTCATTGGGTAAAATCCATGCTCTGCATAGGTCAATAGGAGCTTTTCTACTGATGTCAGTGAAGTTAAGATATTGACCACTTATTTCAGCATAAAAGAGTGGCAGACTCAATACCAGAGCTGATTTTCTCTGCCTTGGCTTTTTGGATTTCACTATTACTTTTAAGTGACTTTAACTGGCACATAGAAATGTATGTGAGGTTTAAATGTATATTTTATTTCTTGATTTGAACAAAAAAAGTATTCGACCTGCTCAAGTTGATTCCATTTCTGTTCGCCGGATAGACAGACGACTTTTTTTTTTGAGCAGTCTGCAATTGGTGTTATCAGTCCTGCCTGTTGGGACTGGGTACCGAGAACAGAGAAGGCTCAAGAGAGAAGCCTGTAATCACAACCACAAGGGAAAACATAGGGAGAACTGAGGTACAAGAGTTTTGATATGGTAGCAGATGGTGCAAGTCAAGTCTGTGACATCCTCTGAGGTATGTTGTGGCTCTCTGCTCTGATGGTTTGCTAGTGCTGTTCTTTGGTGTCAGAATTCCATCTTTGCTCTCAGCCCAGCTGGTGTTGGAGTGATGCTGCACCAAGACTGTTCTCGTTCCACGATCCCACTCTTCTTTCATTGAGACCTGTGCCACACTCACAGGATGTCTCCTCTGGTGATGAATCAGGCCTGGGTAGTTAGAAAGGGTTTTGTCTTTGAAATGTTACCTGAAAAGTTATAATGAATGGGATGAGAAATCAAAGAATAGTCAGTCTCATGTTCAATTCCAACCCCTGCCTCATGGGAAAATTCTGAGAATTCAGTACTTATCCACATCGTAAGACAGAATACTGATGAACGCTAAAGAAAAATTAAATGGAAAAATTAACTGCTGCCAGGATACTCTTTTAAATAGTGTGTGTGATATGGGAAGGAGTCATTTGGGTTTAGTGTCAATGAACCAAAATATTGAAGATCTGCTTATTACACAAACTGCCATTCTCTGTGCTGAATGAGGCAGGATATTAATTGACTCACTCGTTTACTAATTTAGAGGCTTGAGTTTGTAACCTATTACTGCTTGCATTTTTTTTTGTATGTTGTCTACGTTGTTTATTCTGCCTCAGACATGTTTGGTTTAAAGTTTTCTGGCTTTGGTGGTTTTTTTTGTTTGTTTGTTTGTTTTGTTTGGGGGTTTGTTTTGTGCATGTGTGAGGTTGTTTGTTTTGAGGTAGTCAAACTTTTTTGCTTAAATTTAACATATCTCCTGGCTATTTGGCTATCCGTAAGCACAAAGTTCAATTTTTTTTATTCATGAAACAGCTGACTCAAATTCATAAATAATATGAAATTCAGAAATTCTTTCCAGTTATTTTTTGGTTTCAGTGCATTGCTTCTTTTGGCAGGTTTTGTGTGTTTGTGTTGGTTTACTTATATTTTTATTTTATTTACTTTCAGAATATCTCTAGTGATTTATTGTTGCTATTTGAATGACAGTGTTCACACTTTGGATACAAATTTGGAGGAAGCATTGGGAGAATCATGACTTTTAGTACCTATAATAGGGTTGGGGTTTTTTTTCAAAGGACTACATGCATGGTTTTTCCTTCATGACAGGGTGTGTAAAAAACTATTTCCAGCATAGACTGAGTAGCTTTGCTGGGATCCTGCAAGTGGGACTACAGGAGGAAAACTGAGGCATAATCTTATTTTTTATTAATATTCTACAATAATTAGAATAATCTATTCTTTTGATACTGTTCAGTATTGTATTTTAGTGATGTTCTCTGAATATGTTGAGTGATTTGGAAATCTTTGGGATTAAGTCAGTTTTAAAAAACCCAAAGCCCAAGCGAACAAAAGAAGCTGCATTATAATTCCATTATGTTAATGGCAATTTTTGTGGTTAATTAAAATATATATTTACTTACCTTAGGAAGAAAGACACTGTACCCCTGCCATGTACTCTGGACTGTTACCTGCATGAGCATTTAGTGGTTACATCTGCTTAGGCAGAATACCTTTCAGCAAATTCTCCTCACAGTCAGTAATGATATTGTCATAAGGTGCCTTGTTCTTTTCTTCCAATGGGCTATAAATTTGTGCCTTATCATAGTGCTGGAAGGTACAGTATGAAAACCTTGTGGATAATACTTACAATCATTAGAGAGCACAGCATTTTTTGTAAGATGGAAGGTATTAGCACCTTTAATGTCTGGAGTATTTCCAGCTCTGCAATTAAGTTCTGTAATTATCTACAGCAATTTGAAATGAATAACAGTAATCTTTAATGTCCTGTCATAAAAACTGATGTGTGGTGCTGAATTGCTGCTGTATTTCAATCCAGAAGTAGCTCCATTTTACTCATATGTAGAATTATATTATATCTACCTCTTCTGGGATTCTGAGAGTTTCTTTTGAATTTGTGATGTATAAAGTGTCTAGCTGTTGTAACATATGAAACATTGATTTTATGTTGTGGGTTTTTTTCTGGTGGTACTTTTGCTTATTTATACTAAATCATACATGGATGTGATAAAAACACATAAATGTTACCAGTTTATTTTCCTTCCTCTCTTTTTAACTCAATGTTTTCTATTATTTGTGCAATGAATATTTGCTGTGGCTTATAATTTAGACAAAGTTAACACTTTTAATCTGCCATTTAATGTTGTACCCCCATTTCACTGGGGGAAAACAAAAAAATGCAATGTTGAATGTCTAAAAAAAAGCTTGAGTATAAGAGTACAAAAAGTCTTTGATTGTTCAAGACTAGAACATAATCTTACCTAATGCGGGTAGTGGTGTGCTCTAGAACCAGAGCAGACATTTATAAATAGTTATTTTTCTTTCTGCATTATTACTCTTTGGAATGAGGCTCTGAAATCTGCTTCAGCCTTTCAGATCTATTTTTTTTCCAGGAGCAGTCAGTTGCTTTATGGATTGAAGAAATGTATTGGTTTATTCACCTGTTAGACCTATAATAATATTGCCTTTGCAGTCCACCTTAGTAATAAATCTGAGAATTCTGTTCCCCTGAATAAAATAATTAAAACAAAAATTGAAGGTGCCAGAAAGCCTGTACTACAAACAGAATGGAATTGAGGGCTATAATTCTGAATGTTTCAGTGGGCACAGTGTTCTATATCTTGTGAACAAGAAGGATTTTATAATAAGGCTGTATTTCACAAGGAACTTTAAATAAAATTTTCAAAAGAACTCTGCCTGTGGAACTAAGAACATACATTTGAATGAAGTATGGGAAAACTGCAGGTTTTGGGAAACCCTGTCTCCTGCTGCCTGCCAGCATATTTGCATTGTGTTACTGCAATAGAAATTGCAAGTATTTTTGAACAAAGAAGCTGTATTTAAATGTTATCTTTATTCCATTGTTGAACCTTAAAAAAAGCAAGTATTCTCTCCCAAAACTAAATGCGAAACATACCACTAGGTCCTTATGTGTTCCATTTTTCACTTTATACTCCTTTTTTGTGTATCTGTTGAGTCTCTGATGAAGCATAGGTGTGAAAATCTATAAAAGCCGTTATCAGAAAAAAATTGTTTTAGGTTTTGTGTGCTACAGTGTTTTTATGCTGTTTTCTGTTATCTGGCTTTATTGCTAAATGCTATGTAACATGATAAAGTCCTACTGAGTACCACACAACTCTCTTTAGAAAATACTGTGGAAAATTTAAGATTCATGTCAAAGTCAGTAGGATTTTTCCCTCTGACTCTCTTAGTATGTTATAGTTTGTAGTAAGCTGAAGTTGTAGAGGTTGTTTCAGTGAAAATCATTTACTAATTTATTCTATGTTGATGAACCACAGTAGCACCTTTAGCAGGTGATTCCTGTATTCCTAGACTTGCTGTCTTTTCTGTCACCTCTTTGAGCTATAGTTTTCTTTCAGGTAATAAAATATGAATCTACATTTTCATAAATAAGATATAGCTTATAAAAGGTAGCTCAGTGCTTCATATTTCTTAAAATACATAACCAAATTGTTGTGTTTAGATCTGTTCTTCATGGAGGGATGAACAATCTGTGGGTATGTTTCCTGACTTGTGAATTATGCAGGGATTTTTTGTGTCTGTCCTTCAGCTTTTTATTTCTGAATGAATGGAGATGATGCACGTAGCAGGTGATGCACTGAATTAACCTGTTCAGCTTAGGGAGGCCAAAGTTATCTGCCAAACTTTGCATAAATGAGTGTTTGTGTCATGGCTCTCCACTGGTCTTGGAAGACTCTTACAAATCTGTGCAGAGGTGGTATCACAATTATTGTTTAGGCTGTAGAAGGAACTAAATCTACTCCATAATTCATGACACTTGATAGGTTCACTGTTTCTTCTGTGATGAGAATGAATGTTTTTTGGGGTTTTTTTTTTTGGGTTTTTTTATGTTCAATCTGTACCTATTTTCAATGGCTTGTCAGCACTGGTGAGAAAATTCTGGTTTTCATAAGCAACCCACAGACTGTACAGGTGTCTTCAGCAGGCTCTGTGGTTGGTCTGTTGGAATGAAAAGCCACGGCACATTACCATGATCATACAGCCACATAATTAATGTTATATTATAAAAGACAGAACTCAGAGAATAAAGACAAAAAACAAGTTCTGGAGTGACACAACTGCAGACTTCTCTAACAGCTGTCTCCCCCTTTCTCTTAGCTCTCTGCTGTTCCCAGTGGAAAGAGGAAAAACCTACCAAACACTGCAATTTAGTCTTTGTCAAGAACAACGCTTGTAGCAGCAATAAAAAAGCTGCAAAAGAATAGTATTTAAATTTACAAACCGTTCCTGAGTTCAAGTAATCTATTTATTAAACAGAAAAGAATAAGCTGGCTTAATGTGAGCTGTGACTAGAATTTTAATAGAGCTGATCCTTGTGAGATGTTTTTAATAATATATATCTAGTGGTGTTAAGCATGTGTTTAAAATCTCAGTCTTCTGGGACTGATTTTTTTTCCCCTTGCATTCTTTCAACAGTCAAGAGATGCACAAAATAACATTGCTGTGAACAGTATAAGAAGCTGGGACAGTATAACAAGATATTGAATGCATTGGGTGTGCTTCACACAAATTCAGGCAGTGTTTAAAACTTCTACTGAGAGTCAGGAAGAGAACCCACAGAGAGTAGAGATGCTTCTCCATAAAATGACTTTACAAAAGCAACATGATAATACTGGCAGAATTAGTATTACAGTTGTGATGTTCTGTATTTTTGTTCCAGGCTCTCTCATTTTTGAATCTCTTATCTTCTAATCCCTGTTTAATATGCTTTTTCCAAGGAGCTTCTGCAAATCTTTTTCCACCTTATTGTCATGCATTGTAAAATTTTGTTTCCATAACTTTTGTAATTGGTACTTATTTACTAAAAACAAGGCAAAACTTTAAGGTTTTTAATTGAGAAACTTGTGTGTTTCAAAGTCTTCCCTGTTTTTTGTACCTTCTAAACTTTCTTCAGGCACTGTTGGCAGCATTTCCTCTTACAGAACTGTATATTCTGTCAAGCAAGAAAATCCATTGCTTCCCAAGGCAGGCCTGTGTCTGATGCCAGCCTGGGAAAAGCAGTGTGGTCACTGCCCCTAGTTGAATGGCTTTGAATAATGCACTTGCCAGATTATGTAGGGTTAACTTTTGTTTTAGAGTTCTGGGAATGATATCTGATTTGAATATGACACAAATGCAGAATTTTGAAGTAGCCTTTATAGTAAAGAAGCTTCTCAGTACATTGCCGAAAGAGAGTTTGGAAGTGATACCATGAAAAATGCTGGATATCATGACTAGATATTACTTCTGGCATTACTGGTAAAGCTTTCAACTCTGATATCAAGTATCTCCAAGATCATAAGGTCTGAGGATAAGTTTTCTTTAAGATGTTATGATTTAAAGTAGGGAACAATTTCAAAGAGCTCAGATCTTTTAAAATTGCTGATAAATAATACCATGAGAGCTGGGTTTGAATGCTTAGCATCTGCGAATCTAATTTTTTTACTGGTGGGTTTATTTTTGTATCCATTCTTAAATCTTTCACATAGGGCATTGAGATAAGTAGGTTAAAATGAAATCTCTTCAATTTGGTGAATTGAACTGACACATTTTCTTCCAGCTCAATTTGCTATTGAAATATCTTTTTCTGAGGTGCCCTTTGCCTTATAAGAATTGTAGATTATGCACTTCATGCCTCTGCTGTATTCTAATGAAGGCAAGGCACATTTCAAATGAAATACCTGTCGAAAAATATATGCACATACAATATCTAAACTACATTTTTCATGGAACAAATAAATGGAACAACATTTGAAGCTGAATTGATAAATAAGTACATAAATAAGTACAATTTCAATGTAATTTGAAATTGCAGTATTTCTTCTATAATTGCCACAAGTCATTATGGTACTTTCTTATCGCATTAATTGAGCTAAAGCAAATATTGTCTTTGTATTTCTAGGGAGATGTATGTATTTTAGCTATTAGATCAATATTGCCTTTTTCTTTTGCATGGATTTTGTATGAAAGATCCAGCTGAAATTACAGCTTTTCAACAGTGCTATTAAATGTGAAAGCTATTTTCAACCTTTGTGACCAAGATTTCTGTTAAATGCTTTTCCCTAAACCCCCTCAAATGTTCCCAATTTTCAAGCACTCCTCTGATTGTTCATTCAAATTTTTCTGTCCCCTTTTAATCTGTAGTGTCTCATTAAAGAGACTTCACCAGGATAAAAAAAGTTTCAAACACTTTTAAATGTACTTTAAACATACACCTTCCTGAGCCTTTATTCTTCATTCCAAAAGGTATCCCTAATCATGGCCCTTTTTCTGTGGTATTTTTTCCCCACCTTTTTCATTAGTTATTCCCTCTACTTGCTGAACCCTTGAGCAGTGTCCTTATATTGCTATTGCAGATTTTCTTGTGCTGGCATTAGGATCCCATGCTGCAGTATGGTGTGTATCATGATCAATCATGAAATGATATTTTGTTGTTAAGAACCTTTTGCAAGTTACATTTGTCCTTACTTAGGACATGAGATTAGTATTAAAGGTGAGCTGTACCTGAAATCATTGCTGCTAATTCTTCTGTAGGAATAACCAACCCAGTGGCCTTCTGTGATGGAGTGACCACACCAGCTGGCAAGGGAAGATGTCATTTAACTGGCCTTCTGTAAAGCCTTTGAAATAGTCCCCACAACATCTTCCTCTCTAAATTGGAGCAAGATGGATTTGATGAGTAGATAAGATCATGGTTAAGAAAGTGGTTGGATGGTGACATCCACAGGGTGGTTGGTCGAGAATGGCTCAGAGTCTTGATGGACATCAGTGTCATAAATGATAGAGAAACTCACTTCAGATGGCTACTTCTTGTGCTATTTTACATAACTGTTAAAGAATATAAAAAAGGGCACATGTTCAGAAATTTACCTGGTGAAAATGAATATCTGATTAGATTTACCTAGGAAGTAATGGGGAGCAAGAAATTATTGTATATGCACAAATTGTCTTTAGAGAAAGTAACTTTAAGGAGTGGGTGGAGAGAAAACCAGACACTGAGTAAACTGCTTCCTGAGTGACAAATAAATTTATATGGCTGTAGGTTTTTTATAAGGCTCTAGGGCGTAGTTTTTGGAAGATGTAATTATGCTTGTGAAATACTCCTTTTTCATTTTGTTGGTGTTGTGTTACAAAAGAAAAATTCCTATTCGGGTTTTTCTATTTAGTGTATGTCTGTGTGTGGATAAGGAATATTTGAATAAAATCCATCGTGTGCCCCAAAGAATTTTTATTTAGTTTGGACAAAATGTAATACAGCAATGCAGCCCTGATAACACTTTCGCCTAAGCTACTTTTTCTTCTCAGACTTTTAATGAGATTCTAATGATATCTAAACCAAACTCTGCAGATCTCTGCCCTCCTCATATTCCTTCCAGTTTCCACAGTATTGCCAACCACACATATCACACAGGACATGAATTTCAGCCTTCTAGTTCTGTACAGAGAGAAGTTGAGCTGCTGGTTGTACAGAAGGAGAATTGGTGCATAGTGTAGCTTCAGAATTTGTGTGGTGGGACTGGATGACAGCACTGAAGTTGTGTGCAAGTGACTGTGGAATTCTGAGGGCAAACTTCTCCTTCCCCACATCCCATAGAGACGGTGGAGGTTTCGAGGACTGAAACTTTGAACTTTAATTTAAGAGGGAGCACAGAGGAAAAAGCCACCTTCATGAGGTGAACAGGTTCTAGGGGCTAGGAAGAAGAATGTGCTTGTGATAAGTGTAGTGTGTGGATGTGTGTGTTTTCTTTATATACACAAAACAATATATAATAGAACCATAGAATGGATTAGTTTGGAAGGGATCTTGAACATCACCTTGTTCCAACCCCCTGCCATGACAAGGACACCTTCTAGTACACCAACTTACTCAAAGCCCTGTCCAGCCTGGCCTTTGAACAGTTCCAGGGATGGGGCAGCCACAGCTTCTCTGGGCAACCTGTGCCAGTGCCTCACCACCCTCAGAATAAAGAACTGTTTCCTAATATCAAATCTAAACTTACTCTATTTCAGTCTGAAGCCATTCCCCCTTGTCCTGTCACTACATGCTCTTGCAAATAGTCTTGCTCCATCTTTAGTGTAAGTTATATGCATAGTGTGTTTGTTTTTATATATATAAAGTGGGAAGAGATTAAGGCAGTGGGATCTGCATGTCTGACTAGGTAGAAGCTGCCAGATCCTGATGTTTGTGGGTGAGCTGCAAGTGTGGGATACCTGGCTGAAGAGCTGCTGTTGCACCATGTCTGGCACTTGCTGTTCCACCTGCCTGTCTTGGAATTATGCTGGGACTCTCTTCAGAGCTGTGTACTTGCAGATATGGTGGGTTATATGCTGGCTGGGCAAATCTAGCTGTAAAACTGAAAGATTGTAGGTGTTTTAGTTTGCTGCTTTCACTGACACCACAGAACCACATTTTAATGCTTTGTTTTCTGTCTTTCAGGTCTTTAGGAAAGCATGTTCTCAAACAATGTGTCTGTACACACACTGATGCTTGGATCTCTGTTGGTCAGAGAGGGATATAATTGTTGGTAGAGTTTGAACTATTTGCCTTTGAGAGTGATCTAGGCTCCTGGTTGAACTGAGAACAGCTAGCTATGGGCTGCAACGATGGAAGCAGATGTCTGCTTTGTCTTTATCAAAGTTGTAAACTGGACTGGTATGTGTTAATTCAGGACCATGCAACTTATGTGAATAATATAATTTGCATATGATATAAGGCTTCAGGTTTTTAAAATTAAGTATATTGGAACAGAAGCTTGTATCAATACCATGTCAGCAGAATGAAATACTCTGGTACATAAAGAATTTTTTATACTTGTCAGTCACTTTGGGAGACTGAGAGGAGGCATCTCTGCTAGGTAGTACAACCACAGAGTAGTTGCACAGGACTTATAAGCAGCTTGATAATAATTTTGAGTAATTTCTGTGCTTAACTGCATTCCAGAAATGAAAAGCAAATCTGAATTTCTCAGTCTAAGCTCCAGGACCATAAAGCATGTTTGTTTACCATCTGCACCATCCTTTCAGCCCCCAGAGGCAAATGAAAAGACAGTAATAACAATGGAGCACTGGCTTGCTAAAAGCAGCATCAGCAGAGCTCTAAAGACAAAGCAGCATCTTTTTGTACAGCAGATGAAATGGGAGAAGCAGCTTGTCTTTCTCCCATAGGTTTGAACATGTTTACATGATTGAAAATGGATGGAGATATTTCTCCCAAGGACATATCCATGGCTATTTTACAGCAACAAAGATGGTGATTTCTCTATGTCCTGAGGAGTTTCTTAAACCTTTTTCATCTTTATAGTCCAGATCAGAAATAAAGTGAGCTTAAATTCTAGCATCATGACAGAATTTAAGATGTGACATTCATGGCTTTTTTGGTGTGTGCTAAAATTGAGTTTTTAAACATTTGTCAATCCTTGAGTCAGCAGAAAGCACTTTAAAATAGATTTATTAGTAGTTTGAAGAGGAAGTCTCATGGATTCCAGTGTTTTCTTTTGTATTCAGTGAGTCTATGTTAACTGTAGTCACCCACTGAAACAAAATACTCAAGAATGTAAATTATTTCCTATGAGACACTTGACTTCATAATACTGAGCCAACATGCAAGCAGAAAGTGCTACTTTAGATTGATATTCATGCACATAGTTCCTTGTTTCATCAAGTTTAACTATGTTATTTTAAGGTCTCAAATACTGTTCTGGACAAAAAAAAATTAAGCACAGTTATAATGGATACTGTGACTGGCTGAAAAGTGTAACTGTAGAACCTGTGAGTTTTCTTCTTGAGGAAACCAATGTCTTAAAGAAGAAATAATCTTCACAGATTTTAGTACAGTTGTGGGGATGGCTGATCTGATTGCCTAGCTTTAGCTCCTGGATTTGTGTTATAGAATAAGTCTTGTGCTGTCCTTTGCATCTGCCAGGAGATGAGGTTTCTACAAGGGGTGATGGGGACAAGATGCCATGAGCAGCTGAGGGGGCCTGGCTTGCATCGTCAGCCCAGCTTCGGTCTGGCTGCAGGAGCCCCACGGGGCAAATGTCCTCTCGTGGTAACACACTCAATATAAAGCCCTCCATAGCTCTGTGATGAGCTCAGGGTGGATCTTGGAGGATGTGAGGACTTTGTTAGCTGCCTGCAAGATATAGGCAGCTGTGTAGGGCAAATTCAAATCAACTTTGCATGACTATATTGTCCCAGAAAGGATTACCTTGTGGTGAGAATATCACACAAGGTGAATTCTGTGGCCTAAGATAAGTTCTTGTACTAGTTTACTGGGAGGCAGTGGTCCTGAGCAATGTCCCTCATTGACAATGACCTCAGTATCTATTTAAGAAGTATATAATCCTCCTAATTTGGAGATCCCAGAACTGAAAATTTAATAAAAAGCTCATTCAGTGCTGATGTGTGCTGATAGTTCTGTATCTACTTAAATTGACATCTTTAGTGTTGGAAGGAGTTCTTGAATATGCAGTTTCTTATTGTCTAATTCCCATTCTGTCTCTGTAACTCTAAAATAATAGCACTTTCCATGAATATTCTAATAGTGAACTCAGTCTATAACTGCAATGCCAATCATCTAGAGAGCTATTGGGCTGCTTCTCAAGGGTAGAAGCTGAGTCAGGAAAACCTTGCTTTAAGACCAAACAAGGCCAGCAACACTTTCAACTTTTTTTTTCTTTTTAATGTGGGGTGAGAGAGGGAAGGACTATTCTCTTTAGTAATACCATGTAATGTTGTTGGGGTTTTTTGTTGTATTTTTTTAATCCAGTTTTGACTGCTATGTTCTTTTCAGGAAATGTGTAAGATAATTGGAGTCTCCTGAAGTTTCCAATGAATAATCAAGGTATCAAATTGAAGTGAATAGCATCTACCCATAACAGCAGGTGCAAAATTGTCACTAATTATGAATTTGCTGGGTTTAGTAGTGACTATGCATGAATTATGTTGCACTCATTAAAAGAAAAATTCAAAGCCCAACTGGTGACAAGAGGGGAAAAATATCATTAGAGTGTTCCTCAAAAGTGAATTAATATTCCTGAGATTTACCAGTGAAGAGAACTGCAAAAAGATGAAACACTTCTCTGCCTATGTGGCTGACAAATGCTTCTGCTAGAAAAGCAGTGATTTTTCTACTAGTTTAGAAATCATTGGCAAATTCTAGCACAAATATTCTTTATTCCTTTTAGAGAAAAAGGATTTGCATGTACGTGTTATCTTAAATATGTGAGAAATTGCTATCCATGTTTCCAGTAAGAGTGGGAAAAAAAATCTTGTTTCCAATACTCTTCTACTTTTTTCCTGCTTACCCACGGAACAAAAGCAGAGGAGGGAATACTTTTTATATATGTCTTAAGTTATCTTTGTTTGGCTTTTAATCATCAGATGGGAATATAAAAGCAAATCTAGCATATGAAGTAACCATTACGTATTTATTGCATTTTGGATTACCAGGACTCAAAAATCACCACTCTGAGCTCTTTATTAACAAAATGATGACTTTATGAACTGAAGAGCTTTCTCAGATGATCTGGGAAGAAGTCCAGTGAAGGATTTTAGTAATTCTGGAACCTAATTATCATGGAATAAACGTTAAGAGCCTTGGACTTTGTTCCCTCTTCGCTCCCTTAACTGAAAGTTTTTGTTATGATAGAGATGTTGGTGTCTTGAACAAAGAGTTTGTGTCCATGAAGAGCTTCTCCATCCCCTATGCTGCTGTTCAGTCTTGTCCCTTCTGCCCTCATCAGCCCCTGCCCTGTGGAGGTCAGCACCTTAAATCTGCTCAGCTGCATTTTCCCAGGAGGTTCATCTGGAACACGGTTCTGACATGCTGGGACTGATTGCTGTGCTTGGGAATAGCGTTTTGGTGCACTTCACCACCATCATTGGGACAACTCAGGTAGCAGTTCAAGGCCTGGAATCCTTCCTCCCTTTCACCTTCTCACCTTCCAGGCTGTCACTCTTAACCAGCTCTCTTAGTTTTAAAGCTTATAAGTGCTTCTATAGTCTTCTGTACATCTATTCATGTGCTTAATGTTAAACGTATGTGAAACATTTTGAATGCCTGGGGCTGGGGGATGTGGTGGTCATCACTCTAGGGAATAGAATGCTTAAAAAGAAAAAAGAAAAAACAATCAAATAAATAAAACCTAATATTGTTCCTAATATTTCTCATTTGGTATCTGCATTCAACTTCAAGCAGACTTTTTTTTTTTTTTTTGTATTTATTAGTGATTACTTTTTAGTGAGCCATAATTTGAGAGCCATTAGTGAGCCATGGCATCTCAAGACAGCAGGTTTCTGCTCCTGAGAACTGGTTACCCCTTTCACCCATGATGTTTTCCATGCCTATTAAAAGAGTAACTCTTTACTGTTTGTCAAAGTAGCTGAACTCAATCTAAGGCTTCTGGGGGAATTTTAACTTTTATTTTTTGTATGTTTGCTAAGGAGTCTCCAAACCTGCTGAAATACTAGTTCATTAAAAAAAAAAGTGCTATTTTGTAGGTGTCATTAAATCTGCTAGAGTAAGTTTACTGTACTTCTGCAGGGAAGATGAAACAGTAAAATGGGCCTATTTTCTCCCGCTGGTCTATTCCCTCATGTTCAGTAAATGTCTTGAATGAATTTATGTTCTCGACTAATTGCTTGCTTTTGCTTCAGATAAGAGCTAGTAAAATAGCTGCATGTAATTATGATATCTTCTTAATAAGCCTTCCATTTGTTTAAACTTTAAAAAGACAGCTGAAAATATACTGTATATTATCATATGAAAGAACTGTAGAAAGTGCTTCTCTCGTCAAAATGCAGAGTGGACTTGTGTCAAAATGACTTCAAGTGAAGTGGAGGTTAAAAAAAAAGCCTTTTGACCATGAGCACATTCAAAGATGATTTTGATTAATACAAACACATTTCATCATTTGTACTTAAAAACATTTTAAATTACCTCACAACCACAACCAATGTACTTTATTAGTTTTGTATTCACTTTCATTAACTCAGTGCTTACAACAGCATGAATTAATTTAGTTTAAATTGTTTGGCTTTTGTTTTTAGCTGGTGGCATAGACAGGACTTTTCACAGGAAGCTCAAAGGCACTTGCTACAGCCCTAATTCAGTGTTTCTACTTTCCAAGCACTCCATCTGCCTGTAATTATACATCATGGGTATAAATCAGCCTTCCTTGTACTTCAGAATTAAATAATGAAAGTTGACAATGCTAACTGTGGGGAATGATAAGAAATGCTGTCAAAACTGAAAGTGTGAGCCTCAGTTTCATCCATGAAAAATGGCCTGCTTCACAAGACAAAAGCCTTGGACAAAAGACCGTAGATTCTGTCCATTTTACATGAGAAATAATGGCCAGAAATTTTTCAAAGATATGAAAAATGCAGGCCCACTTGAAAAATATGTGAAAAAACATCCCATGAATTTTAATTGAAATGCAAGAAAGAATAAAGTTCCTGTGAATGTTACAGCATTGACAAGATATTTGCTACAAATCATTATAACTTGAATACTTCAACAATTCTCTGTCTGCAATCTCATTAGTTTTCCTACTCTCATATTTTTCATGCCTTTGCAAAACCCTCCAAAGTTCTCATTGAGAAACCTTTTCCACCATGAACTGGTGCTGCTTCCAGAAGAACTGAGCTCTGGTACCACTCAATATTGGTTCTCAGTGGAAACCAAAAGATTCATGTTCTGTTTGGGTAAATGGATATGTGTTTTTGTAATTTTAAATGCAGCACACATACCTATTTTGTCTTTTATCTATTCACTGAATAGCCCTTAAGACAATTCAAGTATAAACAATTATGAATATTTCTGTGTAGAATTTTCACCTGAAAACACTCATGGGAAAATAAATGCAAATCTATACAAGCCCACAAAATAAATGCACATAAAGCTACACAGTCCATGTAAGGTATGAATACAGATTTTCAAACAAGGCCACTCAAGTATAGGCATGTCTGATGCTATTTTATATGTCAGGTCTTCAAAAGCTTGATATAAGAAAATCAGTTGTAATTCTACTGCAAATTTCAAATTGATGCCTTCAACATTATTCCATACTGGGTAGGAGGCACAGTCCTTAGAAAGGTGTTGGTGCCAGTATATTCAAATAGACATAATTTTTAATACTTATCATACTTAAGAAAGTAAAATTATTTGAAAATATCTTGGGGAAACAGACAAAGATGTGATTGTGAATCTGACTGGGATTTCAAATCCCCTGAGGACATCTTTTGCCTTGTGTTTGAGGCATCAAGAAAGCCCCCAGTGTCCTTAAGGACCTAAAGATTTCTGACAATCTGAATTCAGGTCGAGGAATTCATTGACTGTCACCTGCCAAAGTGTTTGGAAGTTAGAGTGTTTTTAAAAACCTTGTTATAGAGGTGGAAAAAAAAGCAATTGACCTTGGGTTTAGGGTGATATCTGTTTTCATGAGTTTGCATGATAGTCTCATAGGTCTTGCTTGCAGTACCAATTAAAACACAAACAGATTTCCCAACCAGCAACTTTCTCTTTCCCCGACAGTTTTGTATTTATACGAACACAGTGAATTGCTGCTTTGATGTGTGCATGGAACCAAGTCCCATATTATTGGGAATTAGTTTAAATTGTATGAAAATGATGCTTCTGAAGCAATACAGAGAGATGCTAATACATTTATTTATGTTAAAACATGTATTTTGTTTCAGAGAAACAAACAGCCATTAAACACTAAATCCTACAATTCAGGGTGGGAGGTGGGGAATTAAGTAGGCTGTGGAATGCTACTCTGACGTGCAGCGTTGTGAGTTTACATTATAGTGGCAGTATCCAATCAGTATTTTTAATTCTTTTAATTACTGAACTCTCTAGAGTACATAATGGTGTGGAATATACACATGTATCTGTAATAAACAACATGTATCTTGAAGAAATGGATTTAGTTTTGGCAACAACGTGATAGGGAGATCAAAGAGCTCGCTGGCATTAAAATGATTTAGATACATTTGTCATAGGCAGCTGTTATGCTAATCTCATTTATGCAGTTGTCAGCTGATAGGTTCTGATGAGCCAGCTTAGTGGGAAAATCATTAGTAGATCCCTATTGTGATAAATGTTATTTATTACTGTCAAATGGTATTAATGTTTGATTCAAAGATGGGAAATGGGCATCATCTACATGAAGTTCATCCATTCATGGTCAATGATGACAAAGGGAGCTGTTGAATTCCAGCCAAAGGAACTTCATTTCTGTAAGAAAAAAGAATAATGGATTTAATTTGCATATGTTTTAAAAGGGTAATGAAGTAATATGATGTTTATCTTGGTTGAAGAGCGGTAATTTTTGCTGGCATAGCTCCAGCAACATTTGAGTCATTGTGCAGCATTTGCTGTTCAGTTGTTGGTTGTGGAAGGGGCTTTTCAAAGCAGCAGGTGCATAAGGGGGGAGGAACTAAAATGGTTTATTCATTAGGCCAAAAAATGAGCAATCTCTGTCTTTCCCCTTACTCTCCAGAAATATATTTACAACCATCTTCCTTCATTTTACTTCTGCTACGTCAGTATTTCTTTTTCTCTTCCTGTCCAAGGCCTTGCTTCCTGAATTACTCCTAGATCCATACAGATTTCCACTCCATCTTTGTTGTGATTTGACTTTTTTCTACTTCATCTAAATAGTTAAATTCAGAGAGATGATATCATCCCATTCCAAACTATAAGGCACATAGGAGTTAGGAGATGGGCACATGTGGCTGTAAAATGGAGTATTTCTTTATTTTTTCGAGAGGAAAAAACCCCAATATTTTGGCTAATTAGCTGTGCAGCTGGTTTTTAAGTTGTTGAAAAGTGTTCCCTCTGCTTGTGAATTTGCATGGAGGCATTCCTCTTTCTCTTTATTCTACTACAGCTGCAGTTCTGTAATCCATTTCTAACTGGTTTGAAGTTGAAGAAAACCCCCCAAAAAGACACAACAAAAAACCGCTATCATGTGCATAGGAAAAAAACCCAAAACAAACAAAAAAACCCCAAACCAACCAAAATTTAATTATGGTGCAACCAAAAATAAAGGGGCTAATTTTAACTATTCATTTTAAGACAGGCTTAAGAACCATTAAACAGTATTGCAGGCTATATTCTGCCACTAGTATATTTATTATTGATAGACAAAGAAATTAAATCAGAGTACTCTGGAAGCTTTAAATAAAAAGCTTTTTTTAAAAGCTTTTTTGTAGCGTAAATAATAAATAACAATGGTAACCTGAAGAAGAAGTGACTGAAAAAGTTCTGTAGTTAACACCAAGACAAACAAAATTTCACTACTCCTTCTGTAGGGTCTGTCCTGGCCACTAATTAGTAGACTTTATATCTGAGTAATAAGAAATTCCTGATATTTGAGACAATTATGGTCTTTTCAAGGCAGGTAGATGCTAAATTCTCATTGATTTTTAGCAAAATATGTGTGCATGACCATCCAGACATACTCAAATTTCTATGAAAAATTGTGTATTTTCAGTTGCCAGTTTTGGTATCAGAGCGTGGATGGAGATAGGTGCTATATGCAATTCTGTAAACTAGAATTATTAAATTGCATCTTGCAAATGAATTGGTAGCAATTAATGCTCTGTTAAACATGTAGACAGAACACTACAGGGAGTTATGCATGTCTAGAGTCTAAAAACTTTGGACTGTGTTTTGCTGGTGTATGTACTCTGTATCAACAAAGTTTTTTGGGAATTGTCAGGGATAGCTCTAAAGAGCCACCTACAGTGTTAATTTTTGAGGTTATTAAGAAAGGTCTGGCCACTCAGAGATCTGCAAAGAACCCTTGCATTGCAGTGCTGCAAAGAAAGAGTAATTCTATCAGTTTCTGCTGCTTAAAGGTTTCTTACCAGTTTCAGCCCCATATTTAAAGCATTTTTTGAGGCTGCTCTCGGTATCACACTTACCTGTGTGAGGCAGAAATCCTTTATGAAATCTGCTATCCATTGTGTGAAATCATGCATGCACAGTGGTTCCTGAGCTACCAGACAGGATTGAATGAGCTGGTTTTGTGCATTCTTCAGGTGGATGTAGAAGCAGATGTTTGCTTCATGTTCAGTCACTCAAAATACTCAGTTTTCAGTGGTGCATAGAGCTTCTGACTGACACCATTAAATAGTGGAAGGTGTCCCTGCCCATGGCAGGGGTCAGAACTAGATAATTTTTGAGGTCTCTTGCAAGCCAAACCCTTCTTTTATTGTATGAACTGCCTAAGTTTCAGACCTCGTGAACAAGACTTCCCAAAATGTGAATCCTGACTTGCCACAGCACCGCTGCCTCAGAGTCCATATTGTCTGTTCTCAGCACTGTGTGAGAATCTGCTCCATCTTTACTGTGATTTTTAGACCAAAAAAATGTTTCAATAAATATGTATAAGCTGTTTCTCCAAACAGCTGCATCTTTTGGAGGCTTGCTGCAGATAGCTTTCCAAGTTTTCAGAGTTTGGATTTGAGTCCATTTCCTTTCCTACCTCCCCCGCCATATCTGCACTTTTAGATGAGTGGTTTCCTTGGTTACTTCGGGCAGAAATTACAGTTGATCCTTACCCACTATTAGGATGCTATTTAGTACAATACATGGAGTGTAAGACCTTGGAACTTATCTTTCTCCTTATTAGTTCCTAGCACTTCACAGATTTTTTTTTCCTTTTTTTTTTTCCCCCTTTTATTTTTTCCTTTTTCTTTTTTTTTTTTTTCTTTCCCCAAGCTGCGAACATCCTAGTTTGGGTTAAGATAGATTTAAAAATCTTGCTGTGGGAGAGCACATATATCTTTAGCTTACTTTGATAGTCCTCTGAGACTGTTCTGTAAAGCAGATAGATTTGTCTCAATCTGTCTTTATGTTGAGATGTGCTGGGCTTGCTCCATTTTTTGTGATAAGAGTTGCTTTGTAGGTCATAGGAGATAAACGTAGATCTTGTTGAGAGATTTGCTTGTCAAACTGTGTGATGTATTCCATGACTACTAACTTCTGGAGAGTGTGGGATTGTTATGACATGTGTAATATACTGTAAGATTCATCCTGAAACCACTGAAATTCATCACTCACACTGGCATATTGAATCGCCAGTTTATCAAGGATACTGAAAGTAGCTAAAATTGCTTCCAGCTTACAATTAGCTAGTTGACTAGTTAACCCTGACATCGAGATTATCTCTGGAAATGATGCGAAATATTCAGTAAATGGACAAGTTTCAATGGGTTTATATTCTCTTTTCCCCTTTTATTATCTTTCAGGTGCTGTCTACTTTCCTGTGGTGTCACTTCTAGCATTGGGGTCAATACTGGTGTTTGGGGCTGTTTTTTTGGTCACGCAGAACTATGGACCAGTTTTTTTTGAGGCAAGTGATTTTGCAGCTGGCAGGTTCCTGTGCTATTTAGTGAATTCTATGTAAAAACTGCATTTCTGTTCAGAGGTGACAGTCTTGTAACTAATATGGAACAAATTTGTGCTACTTCTCTGTACTGTAGAGGATTAAACGATATCTTATAATGGTCATCCCTAATCTGACAAGATGTATTTTTACTCCCTTAGAAGAAAAAAAAAATCTCAATGACCATTTGATTTACTTAAGAGTCTTCATATAAGAGGTGATGAAACCTTTTTGTCCTTGTGTGCAATTTTTTGCAAAAATATGTGACACAAAAGTTTTCTGTAGAACTTGTGGATGATTTAAGGAAAAGAAACAGCTTTACCATCAAGGGTTTGACATTTAGAGAAGTCTCTTCAAGAAATTGAAGGGAAACAATCTGTAGAATTAGCCAGCAACAATATGAGGTCAGGTAAGGAGGTGTTACTGGGATTTACATAAAAAGCAAAATAAGGCAGTGGAGCAGTGAACTTCCCTGTCCTTTAGTCCAGAGCAAATCTTGTGGTTTGAGAATGATGAAGTGAAAGAAGAAGTCTCTCTCAGCAGGCTGATGTTGCACCTAAAGGAGGACAAATATCTTTTGTCATCTTTCACTGTGGTTGCCAATGCCCTGGTCTGACATGGGTCAGGGAAAATGAGTTACTGAGATGTTATTGCTTATGGTCAGAGAAAAAAACAAAAGAAGGAAGAGTAGTTAAAGGGAGCAACTTAAAGGCAGATATGAGGGTATTTTTTTAAAGATTCAAGAAATAAATAGAGGCAACTTTTCTATTTAGAAACTAATCAAATACTGAATATTTTGAATTTGATATCACTGATGATGTGCATTTAAAATATGTGAGTACATATACAGACAGGATGCCAGGAAATGGCTTTTGCACTTAAGGATCTCTTGCAAGAGAAAAAAAAAGATTTTTGTTGTTTTTTAGGAACTGTAAGTTAACTATAAGGGAGACTGAAAATACTAAAATAACATCTGTGTTAGAACTGCAAAGGCTTTCAGGGCATGTACTGTATTTTTTTGGAAATGTGCCTTTTGTTCTTTATTTGGCATCTCATGATGCATTTCAGAAACAGCTTGTGTAAAGTCATCAGTTGTCACCTACTTTCTGATCAAAACCTGGTGAATTAGTTTTTGGCAAGCCTTGCCTGTGTCATTATCCTCTGCTCTGTTTTCTTAGACTTGCTTTCCTGTAAGCAAACATCTGTATAAAATTATTTGCAACCAGTAGTCATTCTTTCTCCCTGCTGTCATAGGAGGCAGCATTTTTCTAAGTTACATGTGGACAAATGCCCATAACCTTAAATGCTGAATCTCCAGCCCTTTGCACCTTATGAATTCTTTTATGTCAATACAAAGTGAGTGGAAATCACTCTAAACAGTAAGAAAGCCTTCTTTTAATTTCTGTTTTAGGTGCAAGTGTAATATAGTAATGGCCACACTAAAGAGCTACTGAGAAATGCACAGGAAATGTATTCTGTAAAGGACCTCAATCATTGCATTAACAGGAGCCCTGGTCTATCCTCCACCAGTTGAAATCATTTTCTTACAAATCTAGTAAGGATACAAGGTATTATCACATAATTCTGTTTATCACATACATAATATTTAGAATCCTCATTTGGAAATTCAAACTTGATATAGAAAAGACAACACTGGTAAGTAACTTTTTAATTAACACTAATTATGCAAGATATGTAACAGAATTGCAATATAAATGAGAATTAAAAGTAGCAAAATATTTCTTGTTTCATCTGAGGACAACTAAATAGCTTATTTAGGGAATATAATTATCCTCCAAAGTGAGCAATACCATTTAGAAAGTTCAGCTTACCACTTCTGTACAATTCTAATGTGGCAAGTATTTGTAGGCCTTCTATATGGCCAGTGACTTTTTTTTTAATTCTGTTTTGCTTTTGGAGACTAAAGTTGTTACTATCCTGTTCCTGTAAGATGTGTCTCTCTAAGCAGGTTTTGCATATAAGTGGTCAGAATACCTTTGTATTTCCCCAGGAACTATGACTGGTCAACTGATTTGGGTTTTAAAAAGCTTCTGCATCTGCTCCAACAGACTGATAAACATGTGCCTGCACTCACACACCCTCCCAAAATCCAAGCGCATATGCTTCATTTCATCTTGACTTTAGAGCAGGAAAAGTGCAGGTTACATCCTGAGCTACTTGCGATCTAACTAGGAGATGACAGAAGAACAAATGACAGAATTTGAAGAAATTGTCTAAATAGTTTCCTCACATGCTAGGCAATAAAAGTGGAGTACTGCCTGCTCTGATTAAGGTCTCTGGTGCCTCTCCTGGTTTCAAGGTACTTTGAGTGATCTGTTGCTGGCAGAGGTGATAGATCAAGTGCAGAGGAGCCTTCTTAACAAAGGGCTCCCCCTGTAAATGTTTCCTACAATTATTCTGCTGGCCAACAAGCCTGGGAAGGCCTTTAAAGGGCAGAAGGGCACCCTCTAAACTCCTAACACCACTCCTTGTATCAAAATCAAATTTGACATTACTTTGAACTGATAACTCTTTCATTTTTCTTTTTCTTTCCATCTCTTTCTTCAGCCTAAGGCGATGCTGCTGTTGTGTTTTGCAGAGGGTATTAGCTGTGAGAGCCGGTTGTGTTTGGGTAATTAATGTGGATGACAGGAATGCCACTTGTATATCTGTAGATGGTTATCAAACCAAGTGAACTCATCTCTGCCAATTCACTTTATCTTCTGCTGTAGTGTGGTATTGTGGTATTTAAATTATTTCACTGCCTTTTTTTTTTTTTTTTTTTTTTTTTTTTTTTTTTTTTTTTGGTTGGGATTCCAATCTGTAATTGCTAATAAAGAGTCACTTCAAGGAGAGTGAAATTATATTACATTACAACTGACACTTCTAGGATTAATTTTACAATTTATGATTTTAATTTCAGTGAAAATGTATTTAAAATTGTCTCTTGTCAGATTCTCAAATTAAATATAATGAAAGTTGATAATATTCTAATAATATTAAGTTGGTTTTGGTAGTTACTAAGGCTGGTCTGAAAAGATTATTCAGACTAGGAAAATAAGAAATTCAACACAATTCAACAGCATTGCAATAAAAAAAAATGATATAATGTCTTATAGATCTGGTCACTAAACACTTGTGCCATGTACTGATTCTGAAGATATTGCACATATTGAGAATATGCTTGAATGACTAAGAGTGGATCTCTTTTTCTCTGCAGTTGTAAGAATCCTTAATTTCCAAGAAGATTTTGATCACTCCTGGAGAAAACAACCGAGACTATTTTGAAAAGAAGGCATTGTAAGATGAAGGCATGAGTCATAGCCTAGCCCATTGTGCAGCCCTTGTGAAACAGTGTATGCTGTGGCAAGGTGTGCTCTCCAAGTTATAAACAATTGCTTGCAATTAAAAAAACCTCATTACTAAGTCCTTGTTCGTGGAATATCTGTGCTATTAATATGGGCTTGGGCAGGTATGCAGTAGGAGTTATGTTATTAATTATAACATTTAAATTTCTTTTTCTTTGAGTAACTGATGCTGACCAGCATCTGGTGGTCAATTACTTTTGCTACAGCAGTACAGTTGCACATCACTCAGCACTTCTGACCATCACTTGATTGAGCTGTTCTGTTAATGCTGGTGGTCATAATACTTCCCTTTTCTCCCTGAACTTTGTGTAATCAGGAAACAGATTAATTGAGGAAAACAAAGTTTTAAAATTATCTTCAACTTGTTATATCCCATTCCCTCTAAGAGGATGTATTCCCTTGCTTATGTTCTCCTTGATATTCTATATATTTCAAGAAGATTTTCATTCTCCAGGGTATTTTTTTTTCAAAGAATACTATCTGCTCACTCTTTTGTGAACTAACTTCTAGAATTTCTGTAATTGCCATCCTTTCATCTTCACTCTTCAAATATTCGTTTTATACTAAGGGGACAAAATTATGGCTGCATTCCAAATGTGGCTTCAAGTCCCCTGTGTAGTATTAGAATGCTTTATTCCAAGTCTTAATCTTGTTTTCTGTATCTATCCTAGAATCTCTTGTCTTATTAATTTAAATACAGTTAATCATTGTGTTGATGGTTTTAAAGTTATTTCCAGAACTAGAACTGTATTCAACTCCTGTTAAATGTTTTGTAGCATACAAAACATGGAGAGAGAATTAATTTTTATTATATTTTTTTGTCATCTCATAACCTTACCTTCCTTTACAATGAATTGCAGATGCCAGTGAAACCACTAACAGTATCAGCCTGTGATCCTGGTCTATTTGTCATTCAGAATTTTATTGCCTTTCCCCTTTTGTCTTTACAAGCTCTATTCCCTGGTTTTGTTTCATCAGCAAATTTCTTCACCTTCATGCATATTTCATCTCCTAGGTCAGTGATATATAAAATGAACAATAATGGGCATAATACTGATTCTTGTGGCATTCCACTAATCCCTTTCTCCCAAACTGCTCTGTCTCATAAACAGCTTCTGTCTGTGACATTTAAGCCAGTTCCCTATCCACATATGTGGCTCACCCCAATACCCTACTTAATGACTTTGGACCAAATGCTTTTTTCAATTGTGTGGTACAGAGGGAAATAAAAGACTGAAAGAAGAACAGGAAGGGAACAGAGGTGGAAGCAAAGACTTGGTGATGTTTCTAAAATCCATGCAACTTCAGTTCTTTCTACTGTGTCTCCTCAATAAAAATTTAGAGGTGTTTTTTTTTTTTTTCAGGTGATTCTTCCTTTTTGTTTTCACTCCTGAATGTAAACTTTCAGCTTGTTGACTTGAGATTACAATTTAATTATCTATTTAGACATACTACTTTGATGCTATGATTTGTATTACAATTTCACTTGTACTTTTTAAACCATCTGTCCTGAAAGCATGTTAATTCTCATTAGTAAGGCAAGAAAAGACCTGTCAGATTTCTTGGAATTTATGTTGAAAAGCTGACAATATACAATAAAAATGTTTCTCATGTTACAACCATCTACAGTCTAATAAAAAAAAAATATACCAGACACCTATAAAAGGTTTTTTTTCTATCCTTGTAGTTTAATTTGTTTGATATATTTGAGGGGATTTTTCTTGTTTCAAAATTCTTCCATTTTTTATCTGGTTGTCTCAATACGTCTGGGCTACCTTCTTGTCTATAAGTTTGACAGTTCCTTTGTCAAGCTCCTTTTTAAACAATTATTAAAGAATAAACTTGAGGTTTTTAGTAATGAATGATTACTCTTTTAATAAATTGCTCTTTTCTTTCCTGTGATGGATCTGTGATAGTTCCATCTCCTAAGCTGATCCCTTGGTTTTCATGTACAGGAACTGGGTGGTGATTTCTGCTGTTGGCTTTTCATTCCTGAACTCAGTTTTGTTACCCATAGTTATCTTTCAACTCTGTGTGCCTTTTTTTTTTTTTTCCCTTAGGATTTGCGCTTTATATCTCATAAGTGCTGCCTTTCCTGTTATAGTTTGTTTTGCTGTTTACTCTGGATATTTTGATCACTAGCACATTTTTTTACTAGAGAATGTGTGTTCTTCTTGGAGAACTTTTTTCTCCATATTGTGCCCTTTGTTCACGACTATATTTGAGTATAATTTACCCAGCCCTATTTGTGTTCTTTCACATTTTGTTCTCCTGAAACTTAATTAGATTTTATCTCACTGAAGCATGGTTGAATTCATACTGTTTAGGTCCTTACTATACATAGCTTATTTTCAAGCTCTGCTTATTAAATGCAGTCAATTCAAATAGTTCATGGGCAAAATCTGATCACATTTGCTCTCATGCCCTTCAATAGATTCCAAATATTCCTAAGAGAATGAGAAGAAAAGATTGAAACAGGCTTTTCTGTTTTCTGATTGCTGAACACACTATGCACTAAATGGGTCACTGAGATCCTGTAGGAAGAAAATAATCTGGCAGAAACTGTTCGAGTTTTGCCTTGTGTGTTCTCAAGGCATGGATTAGTGTACATGTCCTGTAGTTCTCTTAAGCATGGTGAATCAGTCCTCAGAGGAACTCGGGATGAAACCAGTCAGAGTGTGAAGTTAGAACTGAGCAGATGAATTCTGCATATTTTAAGTTGTCACTGTGGGTGTTTTTCACATATCTAGTAAATAACAACATCTCTTCATTGGTTAACT
This sequence comes from Sylvia atricapilla, assembly GCF_009819655.1. Classification (NCBI taxonomy): domain Eukaryota; kingdom Metazoa; phylum Chordata; class Aves; order Passeriformes; family Sylviidae; genus Sylvia; species Sylvia atricapilla. The sequence continues at coordinate 11,527,547 of NC_089151.1, forward strand.
GCAGGATTAAAATGAATTACATTAGTGTGTAACTAAGTGAATTGTTCTTGGGTGTTGAAGAATTGCAATGAACAGTTTAAGGGGAACTGAATTTTGAACACTACCATTGCTGGTGGTCATTTAGTTCTGTGCCAGTGCCAAAGCAGACAGAGAGACTGGGAAAGGAACTAATGATCCCGAGGCAGGAAGACCCATTTTAACATCTCTGAAATAAGTTTTGTGTCAAGGTGGATGGGTGATCTGGGTATGGTGACATGTAAGGCTGTCCCTGTCAAGGATGAGTTTGGGTGGCACCCTGCCTGGGGACACAGAGCAGGGGTCAACACACCTTCCCCACCTGAGAACAGGGATCAGCCCACCTCCTCCACCCTGTGCTACTTCAAAAACAAGGAGCAGGAATATCAACAGGAGGAGGGCCTGGCTGGTGTGAACCATACCCAGGGTTTGTGGGATTCTTACACTTTGAGCTCCCTGGTTCATTGCCAAGCTTCTGACGAAACTGATTCTTCTGATCACTGTACAGCCTTCCTCATGCAGGAAGGTAAATTATCCCAATTGTATGTCTGTCCTGAGTACATGATATGCTGCATCGGCTTATAATTAACAAAAATCAGGAAAAGATTCCTAATAGACCTGAATTTCCAGAAGGAAAAGAAAATCTTCTCTTTTGCTTCTGTCACTGGTTCATTTTCTTTCTGGGGCAGTTATCTTGCACTTTGAGAATCTAAAAAAATTTGTAACTTCAAATAATTTGTCCCTTTAGAAGCCACCCCCAAACTGTATACAGGAGAAAAGTGGTATTAGCACAGTATGTGTAAAATCCTCTTTGAAGGACAACCCCCTCCATTTCCTAGATTGTATAGCAGAGCTTAACACTAGGTGAGAGAAAAAGCTTCTTTCCTTGACAGAATATTTCCATGTTTCTTATGCCTATTCCAAAATATTCTTATTCTCTCCCTTTCATACCCTCCTTTTCAGGGCCTTTTCTGCAGGGACAAAGTGAAGCTGCGCACTTCAGCTAAAAAGGCATTCTTTGCTGGAATAATCAACTTGGTTTTAATTAAAACTTACTCAGTGCTTGTGAAAGTTGCTGGCATTGTGGTACCAGAGGAAAGTGAATGATTTTGCTTTTTTGAGAAATAAATTTATGTGAGAAGGCTGTGGTTGCTGTCTTTAACTCTGATCCAAACAAAAATCTAAGTTGAATGTACAGTGTGAATTACTGGTAATTGAGAGAAGATAGTTTATAGTGAGTCTGCCAGCTTAAAAAATAACCAATGTCCTTCCCATCAAATATATTCTGAGGGGAATTAAAAGCCGACCTTCAAGAAACTGGTAGAAAAAGTATAAGCTGTGCTTCAGGAGTTATTATTTCAGTATTCCGTGGTGGCAGTTTAATGGTAAATCAGTGGGCAAAAGTGCATGGAGGCATCTGAAGACACGGCTTATTTTGTTGGATGGGGGAAGGATATTGACTCTGTTCTACAGCTTGAATATATCTATCCACATGGACAGCATAAATATTACAGCTAGAGTGGCTAAAATTTTTTGAATATAAAGTGTAGGCAAGGAATTTTTTATTGGCTTTTCACCAGTTTTCTGTAAGATAGAAATGTTCTGTCTGCCAGTTCATTTTAATGAGATTTTGCTGCAATTGCAAGAGAAATATCCCTGTATTGCAGAAATCTGATTTATGTGTGACAGTGGAGTGTGAGAGTTGCAGGTCAAACAGTAAATATTCTACCTGCAGCTAGGATGGTATTGTGTTTATGGAGTTCTGTTTTTTATTTATCTGTTTGATATGATCTCCATACTATGTTTTCTGAGCTTTGGGTTTAATTTCTGATATTAACATAGATTTTCAGTGGCTTGAGTTAAAAATCTCTTTCAGCTTCAGTATTCCAGTTTTAAAATCTGGAGACTTTCCCTGTGTTGGAGGGTATCAGGACTGAGAAGTTCCTATCCATCAGTGTTACAGGAGCAATACATAACAGAGCAAATACCAAAATTACTGAGCGTGAGCTTTGGCAACATTAACAGGATAAAAAGCAATGACAGCAGTTGCTATTGTTGTTTTAATTTTATTCTAACAATATGGTTAAACTTAAAAAGAAACTGGATTGCACAAAGAAATAGCATCATATGGTGGTTGGTTGATGTTTCTGTGAAGGCTTATAGAATTTGAATTTTCTCCTGCTGCCTCTAGGAAGTTCTAAATCGGAAACAGTTTGTGATGGCAGGAGCCATAAATAAGTTTTCCTTGTGTTTGTAATGTAATCAGAAAATAGCAACATACTAAATGCCAAGGCTGAATATTGGAGTGGCAAAATTATCTTTTAACTTCAAAAGTTCTAATACCACGAGATACGTTTTAGTTTGTACTTTTCTGATTGTGTCATATTTCATACCTTGGCTTGGTATTGGAAGGATGTTGTGCTTTAGACAGCAGCTGTGTCCAAGCACATTGCTGTGTGCCCAAATTCAAAGGAAAGTTGAGGTCTTCTGTGGGAGGAAAAGCCTACCTCCCCAAAACCAACAAACCACAACTCACAACAGTTCTTTCTGCCCCTGTTACAGAAATTTCATTTGGCTTTTAGGTCTTTGTTACTAGACATGAATCATAGTCTAGCAACATAGATACATACTTTGTAACCTCAGTAGAAAATGGAGAGAAAGGAGAAATTGCGATTTCTTTGGGAGGTGTACAGAAGGATAGGAACCACTGTGTGGAAGAGATGAGTGATAGTTATGGCCATACTACAGGGATTTGGAGATCTACTGTTGCACTTCAGATACTTGCACAATTGCACTATGACTCACCAACTACCATTTTCAAGCTTCTCAAGTTGTGTTTAGTTATTATCCTGAAATAGCTGTATTTGTTTCTGTTAGCTATGCAAGCACAATTAAACGCTGGTACAAGAAGCTGGTGAAAAGCTTATCAAATCATTTTATGCATATTAAATATACAGTTCTGAAAACTATTTGCAGTTCAAAACAGTTCCTTAAACAAAAACTAATGTCATAATTTGCCTTATCAGTCTCTAATTTCAGCAGAAATATTTGCTACCATTTTTTGACCTTTGATTAGCATCTCTTATTATGTAAATGAAGAAAGGCCATGTAAAATGTTGGCTCTGCTGTACATTTACATAATGATTTGCTTTTGAAAGATGGGCAGTTAAAACTACATCAGTTTAGAATTTCTTTTGTCTAATGGCTGAGCCTTTATTTAAAGTTTAAAGGTAAGAAGAGTTGAGTGATTTGTTCTTACAAAATTTCTCTTCAAATGCTACCTCTGTAATTTTCAGCAAAATAGAAGAAGCAGACTTTTAAACATCTCTTCTGAAAATAAAGCTAGCAGGATTCTCATTGTAAAAAACCAGAAGCGAATAGATAGAAGACACACAGCATCCACACTGAGAGTTACTGAGGTAAAGGCCAAGACTAATTCCTTTTTCAGTTGGTGGAAACAAATTTTTGATGAATGAATGCTTGCAGCAGACATGTCAATAAAGGAAAAAGCTGTATGAGCTGGGGTTTTTGTTGTTGTTTGAGGAAAAAATCTGGAACGTACCTTCTCTGGAGTTTCTCAGGGAATTCTCTATGAAAGCTGCTTTGTACACAGAGAGATTACATGCCATAAATGCAAAATGAAGTACAAAATAAGGCAAATAATGGTGAATATCCTAAGTGTAGAAAATAATATATAATGCATGATACTTTAAATCTCATTAAAAGAGTAGCATATGTAACTTCCTAGCAACCAAACCTCCAGAGCCTCTCTGGAAAGATGTTCCTTCTCTAAGGGCTCCCTTGTATAAGTGCTTTAATAAATGAAGCACATACGGAAAGTATATCAGTGTTCCCTGTGTGCAGAATATTTCAGTGTTCTCAAAAGCCTCATATATGTTTGTATAACTTCCTAATCTGATATAATCAACACAAAAACTCTATGTTAAATTAATGTTCAAGATCTAATTTCAGGCAACAAGAGCCATGACAACTACACATAAAGCTGGTACTCCATCCTTAATTTCCCTTTTGCTCTGCACTAAAAGCAGCGTCCCAATACGGCCTTAGAGAGCTCAGCGCTGATTGAGATGCCATCTCCTGGCTGAGCTATAAAACCAAGTTGCAGAATTATTGTGGTTATTCAAGATGCTGTAGTGACTGTTTTCTGGCCCTAATCCAGCCCTGGTAATTATGGTTAGATTTTGTAATTTCTCTTTCCACTTTCATCTCAATAGGGTGTTCTCCTGGCCGCCTGTCCCGCGCTGCGGAGCGGCGTTAATGCGGCTCTTAAACAGCTGCTGTGCTTCTCACTGCAAGTGGCTGCATTTCGGTGGTAGGTAAATGACTCTCACACACGGTGCCTTGAGAATTAGCAGGATAAAGGACACTTACTGTTTTTATTTTACCACTCGGTGCCCATGTTTTATTGGGGTCTTGTCTGGTAGGTTTTTCTCTGTGACAAACATCGGTGTTTCAAGGCCCAAGAACAACAAGGCAAATCAAAGAAGAAATAAGTGCCTTGATGTTTAATGTCCCAAATGTTGAGAATTTTATTTAAGGCTATATCTATATTGGGGTGTCATTTTTTAAATAATTGTATGCGCCATCCAAATCAATGGAACATAAAATATAAGTCTGCATATAGACCCAGTTTTTACTGTGAAAATAATGAGGTTTTATCCATTGTCTGCACCCATTTCACCTACTAGATTTGTAAATTACCCATATGAAAAAAAACCCCTTCATATTTGGAACAAGGGATAGTGATTTCTTTTTTTTTTAAGGCGAGCATTTCTTTTAAATGTTTTAAGAAGAGCCTTGAAAACTGAAATCAAACTTCTATGATATATTTAAATATTTAAAACTGAAATCAAGCTTCTATGATATATTTAAATTATATGTAATAACCTCTGGAGCCAATACAATGAGCAACATAATCATAAATGCATGGGGCATTTCTGCTGAAATGCTAATGGCTGTTCAAATCATGATACAATATTGGTGGAATGGAGAAAATTCTCACATTCATAAACATGTGAGATTTTACTGGCATTCTGTTTCCTCTCTTAGACATCACAGAGTGTCAGTGCTGCTGCATTGGATACTTCTGTTGACATCTTACCAGGCTCATGGGTCCTTTAAATATGATATGAGGGCAATGGGACTATTAAGATTTTGTCAGCACATGTTATTGTCTCTGCAGATGCAGTAATAGCTCTTTGAAAACTACATGTTCGGTGTGTGAAGATCCTTTCTGAAGATAAATGACTTAGGTTTTTGTTATAATAGCAAAAGTAACCTATATAACTAGAAGCAGGCATTTAAATTGTCAAATCTAGGTTTTTGTAATTATAAACCTGAAATCTTGTTTTATCTGGTGTCAATAGAAATGAACAGTTTAGTTGATGAATGCTTTTTTCTTTAAGGCAATTAATTTATACTAACAGCAAATATGTTGCATCATTCTTCACTCTGATATGTGTTAAAATGGCTAAAGTAGAAGCTCTTAGGAATGCAGCTTTTGTTGGGATGATGACTAACCTTTATCATTGTAATTCATTCAGACCAGAGCATGATGTTTGCTTTTTTTTAAACCTGCTTGCTACAAGTAGCTATTCTTTAACAACATAGCTTTCAGCTGGTTTTGTCTCATGAGTACAGACAGTGAATTTTTGTTCCATCAGTTTCTATCCTTAGCCTACATTTTGGCAGGTCTTTGTTGTAAGTGTGTGTCTCGCATATTTATCTCACTCTTTCACTGAAGGCATTTAAAATTTTGGCTTGGCTTATGGATGTGTGCTCTTGGTGTTAGTGTAATGTCCATACATCTAATTGATAAGTTATAATGCATTTTTTTGTAGCTTTAACCAGTCATTTAAAATAAATAAGATCATAATGATCAGTTTCCATTTACCCATTTATTAAATAACAATGTTCACACTGAGCAGTTTGATTTTGTGTTACAATAAGGCAGTCTCTACATGATGACAGATGGTGTTTCATTTTGCCGACACTGTGCTAAAGTGCTGTGAGTTGTGATGTGTTTGATTTTATTAGAGATCAGATTTAACACATGCATTCTACATAACTGCAATAGCATTCCCATTTCTCATCTGTAGGAGAAAATGAAACTGTGATGAAATGTAATATACTCACCCTCAGGCAGAACTAGTGGGATTGGGAATTGCAACATAATAAATCTAATGGATATTGCACTACAGGACACTAGAAATTTACTGTTATTATGTTCAGGGAAGGAACTTGGTTTTGTAAAACTCGCTTTTATTTCACTGGCATCAGTGCAATTTCACATTATTTAACCATTATATCCCAACAGTTTGCTGCATTGAAAAAGTAACCTAAGCTCAGAGGAACAGAGTAAAAGAACTAAAAAGGGAAAATACTAAGTCTGAATAACAAAAAGACTGAAATTATTAAATGCAAATTACTGCCTGACAAAATAGTTATAGTTAATAATGGGCTATCATTATATGCATGTTTAAAGTGCATTTATAATTTATAACAATAGGCCATTAAATATAAATATTACATATTCATAAACATTAAAACACCCAATTTATTTTATCATAACTCTTTTATACTTGAACACTATTCAAGTTTAACAAGTATCAAGATAATAGTTATCTTTGTGACCTCTGTTTATATTTGTTTCTCCTGACAGTCAGAAGGTTCACTGATCTAATTTAGGACGTCTGTAAAAAAGGCTTTTCTAGACCATACAATAGATTATTACCTAATCTACTTTAAGAAACCAGGGATCCTGATTAGAAGGGTCTCATGGTAATACAGGAAAAAGGAGAGATATTACAATTTAATCATCAGCTAACAATTTTGGCTTCTAGTGTTTTGAATAAGTTCATTTCTCATAGCCTCCAACACTTCTGGAACATTCTTTGGTGTACCTGTTACCTGTTTGAAGCCTTCAAAAACTTCAAATGCTTTTTAAATGCTGCATTTGCACAGAGTGATGCTTTAGCACTATGTTTTAATTCTATAAGATGGTACTGGTCCTGTTAAATAGAAATGGTCTAAGTGAACTGAATGAAGGTTATAGATTTTTTTTCTACCTTCTAAACCTAATTTTTTATAAAATGAAGCACATGCATTCTATTTCAGGAAAAAATAGTAAATCTTAGAATCCTGATTGAAATACTAACCCCTGTCATAAAAGACTTCACTTGAAGGACTGCATTTAGCTCCCTGAGTCTTGACGAGAAGCAGCAGAACACGTCTATTCTTGAAAGTAATGCCAAGGATTTCGAGAGTAGCTTTGAAATATCTCAATTCTTATATCAAACAGTGTTTAGGCATTTGGTGAAGTGCTCCTGTTATTTTTTAGTGGTTAGCACTGCTGCTATGATCACATGAATTTAAATGAAAGTTGAATTTTTTGGGTCTGATAGCTTAGAGTTAGTAGTGGGGAACATTGATCAGCTCTTTCGTAGAAAAGATAACAAATCACATCAGGTTTAAAATAAATAAATACCATACAGCAGAGTAGACAGAACCAACAAACTGGGAAGGAGAAATCCTCTGGGAGTGCTTGAGCTAACTTGGAAGTTACAGTGCCCACTGAGGCAGCTGTTCCCTCCTGGGTCCCAGGATGATCCTGCTGTGTGTTGTGCTGGTGCTCTGTGTACGCCCATGGATTTGCCAGAGGGTATCCAATGAGAGAGAGGTAGATAAGCTTTCTGATTCCAGAGGCTTTTATACAACACAGAATAATCAGCTTCTACATCTTCGTGTAACAGCTTCTTTTCAGAAACAGAGTTAATTTCTTCAAATGGAGATGCATTGTGGTAGCAAACCCCCATGCACAGCCAAGTCCCAGGCAGCCACTTGTATATACAACTTGTTCCTTCCCACCTGTGGGGTCAGGGAGAGAATTTGAAGGGCAAAAGCTGGAAAACTTATGGGTGGAGATAAGGACAGTTTAACAGGTAAAGCAAAAGTCATCCATACAAGAAAAGCAAAACAAGGCAAGGAATTGAATCATCCCTTCCCACGGCTGGGCAGGTGTTCAGCCATCTCCAGGAGAGCAGGGTCCCACCCTGGGGAGTGGTGACTGGGGAAGACAAACACCATCACTCCAAATATCTCCTCCTTCTCCTCCTTCCTCCTGCTCTATACCCTGAGCATGATGTGACATGGTCTGGAACATCCCTTTGGCCAGCTGGGGTCACCTGGCTGTACAAGGAGCAGCAAAGGCCTTGGCTCCTTGTGAATCCTGCTCAGCAATAACAAAATCATCTCTATATTATCAGCCCTGTGTTCATCACCCATGCAGAGCACAGCCCTGTACCAGCCACCAGGAAGAAATTTACTCTACCTTAGCCAAAACCAGCAAAAGGAAGAAGGAGATGGTGCTTAACCCACAGCACATCTGAAGGCTGTGACCACCAGTAGATGCCAGTCTAAGTTGTGTGGGAGGTCAGAGAAAAGCCAGCATAATCAATGATAAAAACTTGGTACCACAAGCTTAAAAATACATATATTCTTGGGTATATTTTCCTCAGAAGAGTTACAAATGTGACTAAATATAGTTTTTAACAAACCTGATGGTAAGGTACAGAAAGAATACTTATTTTGATATTCAACAGTGACATCCGGTTGGGGACAGGTTGTTTTGTAAACTTCTTGTGCAGTGTTGTCCCCATACTCTTTTATGGCTCCTAGATTCTCTAGTGTTCAAGATGCTTTAAATTCTATAGGATAATTTTTATGTCCTTTACAACATCTAAGGCTTCTATTATTCTGTCACTTTACATTATTCCTTTCAATGAAAAATACTAAGTGTAAGACAACTTCATAGGCTGAAAATTAAAGATAAAAGCTATTTTCAGTTAAAGTGCCATTTACCATTGTTATGAAATTGTCTGCCAATGCATTCTTGAAATTATATATATATATATATATATAACTCTCATATAGATATATGTTTGTTTATATATAAAATATTATCCCAAAAGTAAACTACACTGGCAAATACCCCCAACATTTTTACTATTTGTAAGCAGTAAGTGCAGGCAATATGCTCCTAAAGGGAGTCTATAGCTCTATAGGGTTTTGTTAATGTTATACTTCTGCTATGAAGAAAAGTAATGAAGAAGTTGTAAAAAAGCCATGTATGAAAAAGGATTGATCTACTATATGGAATAATCTTTTAACAGCTGTTTTGGGTTTTTTTTACCTTTTTTAACTGTAGTATGGGAATCTTTCTCTCAGTAGCACTGCATTGGTTACACTGGAAACAGTGACAGTAAATCACATATATATCTATGAATTAATCATTATTCTTTCCAAATACTAATTTTCTCTGTCAGGTGCATTGTAAATACAGCCTGTGATACTCTCTGTTGAGAGGAGCTCAATTATAATGTTACTTTTTTTTTTGACCAGCAGTTCATTATATTAAGTGCTCCCAGAATGCTGGCTAAAATACTGTATTGTTAACTGCTACTGAAAAGAAGGTAATCAAATTTGGGCAATGTCCTGAAAAAGAAAGCCAGAACCATGCTCAAATCTTAAAACCATCCCCTTTTATAACTGATAGTCTTGGTGTGTCAATTGATTTACATGTGAGAGTTAAAATATTTGAGGAAAAATATTTTCTTCAGTCGGCTTCAAAATCCAATTGCAGCTCAGGTTCTTTCTGAGCTTTTAGCTATTGCCAGGCAACTGGCAGTGCAGCTCTCCTGCTGTAAATCCCATGGGGAGAGACGCAAGGCTGGCAGAGGTTACTGTTTGCTTCTGTGCCCCGTACTGCTGGGTGCCAGGTCTAACTTGTAGCTGTTCCTCTGCTGGGCAGTGTTGGGTGGGGGTCTCGGTCTCAGGATCTGAGAACTCGTGAGTGTTTTATTTTGTCTGGCTTTTTCCATTTTATGGTGACATGTCCATGGCACGGAGAACGTCCTACCAGCTCCTGCTCCACCACTTCTGTGTGATTCTGCTCGCAGTGCTTTATGTGTTGGTTTTATCATGGCTAATGCAAGTCATGCAGTCATCACAATATCACAAGTAGTTTAAGAACTTTTCTTTCTTGATGAGTTTCATAGGGATCTGTAGCTCTAGCTTCCCTCTAAACCAGTGCATGATAGTGGAATTTAAGGACAGACTCCTGTTGTGCCACAGCAATGTGAGTATTGGTCTTAAAGTTTAAGAAGGAGGCTTGCAAAGGAACATTTTTGGGAAGCTTTAGGAGCCTTGATCCTAAACTTTGTGATCATTTTTTAATATACTTGAATTTCTAATATGTGAGGTGACTAGTGATTTCATTCAGTTATGCTGGGTATTTAACTCCTTCCTCCCCATATGCCCTTAGATCTGGAGGAACTGAAATGTTATCAGATTAATAAGGTCTCTGGCTGAAAAAGCAGGATATGGTTTGAAGTAGCTTTTGATTTCAGCAGGAGCTATCATTTCAAACACCCCTTTTAAGTTATGATACTCATAATGGTACCTCCTTATTCTTTCTGACACTGATTGGCTTCCATGGCCTGAAATAAGTATCTCTACAAGGATGCTGGTTTAGATCCTCCATGTATCACACTCCTTTTGGTTTCCTCAACTATTTTACAGAAAGTAAATTGTTAAAAAAAGAGGAGATATTCAGTGGAACATTATCTTTTGAATCAAAGATCAGTATATTCTATATTATATCCAATGGTTATATTTTTTTATCTTCAATAACCTATGTTAAACTTTTTCTGTCAGTTCTTAGACAAAAAAAAAAAAAAACTAAAAAAAATCCAGCATATACTTCACTGTTGGAGCTTGTTCTTTAATTTAATTAAACTTTATTGTTGCATTTCCTGCCCTCCATCCTCTTTCTCATTCAATATACTTCCCATTATCCCTTTCATTGAAATTACTTCCTTCTTTTGTCAGAAACTCTCCCAACACTTTTTCAAAGGTGGAAAAAGAAAGGGGTTTTATCAGCAGTTTTAAAATGTTTTTTTGTGTTGTATTCATTGTATTGAGAGTCACAGCAGTGACTGAAACCCAAAAAGCCCAGTAATGGTTATTATTGCCTGTACAGAACTGAGACTTGACAGGGAATCTGGGCAATGCCCTCACAATACTGAGCACTGATACTTTATTCCTTTTGTGTTTTGTACAGATCTCATCTCTACCACTGCATACAAAAGAGACTCTCTGAAAAGGTGTCCTATTTATGAAGAAATAGATAGCCTCTACTTGAGAGGATTTTTTCCCTTATTTTTTTCAACTTTTAATTGCGGATGAAGGAAAAGGACTGTAAATTGAATTTGATTTGCATGAAATTGCACAGGCATGCTATGTAGGATTCCCTATTAACAAGAACATTTACCATGTCAATTCTTTACCAAGGTATTTGTGCAAAAAATACAAGAGCCCTCCAGTGGTTAAAATAAGGCCATAAAACTTGGTGGTCCTTAACCAAAGCCTGCCTAAGCTCTTGATGAGCTCCTGGTACTTCAGCAGGCTGTGTGCTGTGACCTAAGTTTATCGTGCAGCTTCTCTTATCTTTCATTGTTATCATTTGCTTCCTTATTGTGTTCATCTGCTCTTCTCATCTTTCACTTAGATTGATGTCTTTTCAAGAATAAAAGTTATTTTTATTACATGTGCATTGCCCTTGCTCCAGCAGGGCTTCAATTCCAGTATGAGGACTATTGTGACTCCTGTAATGTAAATGCCAGAGTTATATCATACCTTGTTTTAATGTGTTTAATGGGTCATATTGTAACCTCAACATTTCTTTTCTTGAATTAGAATAGTGCTTCTTTAGCTGATGTTTATGGTGGACAAATACAGCTGACCTGTATAAAGTTGTCAGGTTAAGATAGCTGAGTTTTGGCTAAGGATTTCTTTAAGATCAGGATTATGCCTCTAAGTGTTTTTGTTTTTTTTTTTTTCCTAAAAGAAAATAACTGTTAGAAATATTACCTATCTATTCCCTTTCTTATGAAAGGAGAATAAGACCTGGTAGAAAAAAGCCTTAAAATTTCTGGAGAGGCTTTAATTGCAGAAATCAGTGATTTACAGTGGGAATTCATATAATGAAAAAATACAACTTCTTTCACTTGTGGATTATTGCATGTGTAGCAGCAATGTTGTGATACTTTTTAGTTTCATAAAGACTAGTTAAGTACCTGCAAATAATTTATGATAAAGTGAGAAAGACATTATGCAGGGTTGCTGAAAGTCATTTCATACCAGAAGATACACATCTCTTTCCTGCAGGTAAATTATTTGGCTTCCAGAAGAGAATACTCAGGCACTCTACAATGATATTGTGGAATATTATGAACTTTCTTTACATTTCTTTACTGCAGGGAATGGTTGTGTAGCTGTTCTTTGCCTTTTAACTATTTTCCATATGCGTTATCCCAAGGAAGACATTTACATTCTGAAAAAAAAAAAAAAAAAAAAAAAAAAAAAAAAAAAAAAAAAAAAAAAAAAAAAGGCCTGTGCTTCTGTTTCCTCTTATTTCCACTTTGTTACTGAGGATTTTTGTGTCAGTCTCTTCTAGCCTGTTTTTTTGATAACAACTGTTCACCCAAACCCTTGAATCTTTCTCCTGTCAGAGATGACCTTTCTCCCCTTCTCTTCCATTCTGTGTATGTTAAGAGACATATGATGGTGACTGTCTTACAGCAGTCTCAGCATGGTCAAGTCCAAATCAGTGTCAAAGTGGTATTCCGATAAAACCTTTTTGATAGCTTTTATATATCAAGACAACTAAAAATTATTTAGGTCATTCATGCCAACCTTTATGTTTCAATTAGCAAAAATGATTTTGCAAAAGTTTATACAAAATAAAAGGATTCTAAAGAATTTTTAAATATCTTTCTATACATTTTTCTCCTATAGATAAAGTGAGAAATCCAGTGTTGTTAGCAGCACTAATCTGCTTCTAGAATGCACAAGAAGAATTCCCAGTGATCCCAGGCTGCTTTTCACCTTGGTGTGACTGTATGTTATCTACTAACTCATAAAAGTCTGGGTGGGTTACAGAATTATGGACTTAGGGCTTTGGAACAGAATGGAGATCCAGCTAGTTTAGAATCGTGTCAGACACTAATACCAGATGTTCTAGAGTAAGACATAAATCCTAAACCATATTTGATTTCTCAAAAATCTTAATAGCTGCTTCAGTAATGTTAAGGCAAAATTTGCAGAACTTAAATGTCATAGTCTATTGACATAATACCATATGACAATACTGCTAACATTTAGCATTAGAATGCAAATTTGGTTAAGCTGGGAACATAATTACTTTGGAATATCTCTTGGAATTGGAAATTAAAGACTTGGAGAATGTTAGCAGCAGCATTGTAGTTGACATGAATGAGGAAAGGAATGCAAAATGCTGTTCTTCATCTTAATTTCTACATGGGAGCTTCTGAAACTTTTTCTACCATGCCCGTAGTTAGTTCTTTGGCAGATTTTTACTTCCTATTCTACACTAATCAGCTAAAGTAATTCTTTAAATCGTAACAATTACTGTAGAATACTGTAGGTTTCTACTTCAGCTACTTAATTGTGGAATCCTGCGAGCTCCAAATGTTCCCTGTGACCCACGTGCCAGTCTTGTGTCAGTATTTTCCACAATCAATTGATGTGCAGTAAGAATTTTGGAATTCCACTAGAAGAAAGTTACACCAACAAATGTTTTGGTTCCCCCTCCCCTGACAACATTTCTGAATAATAATAAAATGACATGATTAAAGTCAATGCTATTTCTAATTATTCTATGAGACCCATGTGCCTGAACAGTGATGGCTGGTTTAGGTTTCTGTTGTTACTTATAGCCTTGTTTGCAAGTGTTTCATGATTTTGTCATGCCAAATGTGTCTAAAAATATTACTGTTAGATTGCATTTAACTTTTGCGTCTGTCCATGAAGTGAAAGTCAGGAGAAAAGCAGGGAATTCCCCTGGCTCTCTAACTGCATTTGAATTTAATTTCCTCTTTCATCTTCTCTTTGTCTTCTCTGTTTAAATTGCAAGCCTTTGGAATGGATTCACCTACATTCTTCATTTGTAATGTGCCCAACACCACTGTCAAATGACCCTTAGTCTTTTCAGTAATAAACAAGATTTATAATAGCCTGAATTTAAAGATATCTGGAGACACAAAAGCCCTAATTATGCAAGGGGTGGGGGAAATTGAGGAGTGGGAAGTTGGAAATCTTTTCTTTAAAAAAAAAACCTTATTAAATTTCACTGCAAAACATTAGTTTCATGTATTAATCTTCAATTCTGCGTAAGTTTCTGGATTTGTTACTACACACTAAGAAAGAAAGAAAGAGATGCACACGTAGGGATTGTGAATGTGCTATTGTTTATCTGATCTCTCTTAGTGATGACATATCAGTTCAACAGAAAAGACATCTAGGACCTTGAATAAAAGTAAATGCTGTTTGTGGCATAGCAAAAAGGTTGAACTTTGTCATTGGAACACAGAGGTTGAGGAAGTTGCTAAATAACCCCTGGATCTTTGGTAGCCTGTGAAAACCAAAGCAATATTTGTGTCTCATGAAAAGCTCTCCAACAAAATGCACTGTGGGTGGTAATGCTTTATGAAATTTTGATCAAGTCCACATCTTGTTTGTTGACTTTCTGCTGTATTTTCCATTTTAAGTAATTCAAAGACAGCTTTAAGAAACAAGTCTCCCTGTGCATCTGCATAGATGGATGCTTTCAACAGCATTTAAATTAACATCTCAAGCATTTGGTTTTGTTTCAGGTCATATTTGTGTTTACAGGTGTTAATTCAGAATTCATGAAACAAGTAATTTTCTATTGTTAGTTCATAATACTCTACATTGTCTCTCTTTACTTGAAATTTCTTAATGTTAAGGTCAATTTTATTGATTCTTTGGATCTATTATTCTATTGAATTTTTACTAGGCACATACAGAAAGGGTAACTAATCTTAATATCTTGTGCTCATCATTCTGTTTAGCATGAAATTGGTAACTGATATATTAATTATAATAATCTGTTAAATATACTTTACCTACATGTTAATTATAGCAGACCATTCTCATTTATTTTTCTGGGTAGGCTATTAATTCCACCCAGATGGTACTGCTTTTTCAGACTGTAACACTCAGTGTTAACGGAATAAATCATGTTGCCAAGATACAGGAGCAAAAATGTTATCACATCTGAATAGGTTTTGAAATGATATAACCATGAAAGAAACTTGCCTTTTAATCAGGGAAGAAGCTTAGTTAGAGCAGGGTCAGTAACCCAGGCCTGCTTTGTAAGACAGGGAGCATTACTTGGAAGTACAGGAATTGCTATTGCATTCCAGAATATCAAGAATTTTAAAAAAATGACTTTTTTTCCTGCCTAAAATAAGCAACCTAAAAGACCTGATGTAAAATAATTCTCATTTTACTTGAGAAAAGAAGTGAGTATTGTTAAAACCCTTCACACTCTTCAGCATTTTTAGAATTTATAATGCATTATTAGAATACTATGTTTACTGTTTGCAAACCCTGCTAAAACAAAAGGAATCTTCACTGCCTGTAAATAATATGTGAAAATTCTTCACTCCTCACCTTTAATTAAAACAGATATTGATATCAGCTCTTTCCTTCTCCACCTCCCCTGTTAGTGTGCTCAAAATGCAGTTCCACTGGCTACAAAGGGTAGGATTTTTACTTGGATGTGAAACACATTTTAGGTGCCACTTTACTTCTTGATTACCTCATTTTTAAAATCAGTCTCCCCTCCTACACAGATTCATACACATCTCCACCATGTTTACTTGCACAGTATCTTGTGATTTTGGTCTCTTTCCTTTTCTCTCATTGGACATATTCTAGAGATATAGGCTGGATCATATATGGGTGTTTCAAAGCCCACTACTTCATCCAGATGAATGAATCAAAGCAGTCCTTTATGAAATGAGATTAATGTCACCTTTATCTTCTCTTTTACTTGTAGAATTAACAGTTTTATAATGATGGGCACAGTTTTTCATTTGAAAAACCCTAGGTAACCTAGTTAGGCAGAACACATGCTTTTTCCAAGTACAGGGACAGACTGTTCTTATTTTCTTACTCTATAGGAAGTATATTGAATAAGACTTTTAAGTGTATTATCTGCTCATCTGTGGAAAGAAAATAAAGAACTTGAGAAAACTTCAGACATACGTGTTCAGATCTTGGTAACTGGGTGTATTTTCCAAAACACTGTTAGCATGGTGGAATTTAATAGAATAATTTTTTCAATTTCTTCAGAAATTCTCCCCTTAAAGGTTATACACTGGTGGGAATTTATGTGGGGATTAAGTGCTAACACTTATTGTTTGAACCTTTCTAGGCATTACCATTTTCATGGTTCAGTATCATCTTTGGGTTGTCAACAATCAAGAATAAGTAAGGTGAATAAATACCTAAAGTATTTCTAATTCCTCAATAAATTACTATAATGTAATTTCAGCATTTTGGAAGCAAAAGAGTAAAGCTTTGCTGTGACTTGAGACACAGCTCTGTATGAATTGTACCTCTTTATTACCATGAAAAAGGGATCAATAGATGTTTTATGTTCTCCAGCAGGAGCCCTTACTCCACACACCATGATCAGCAGCTATATCTGTGTTTTCTAGTATTAGAAATAGCCCAGTTTTAGCTCAGTTATAGATACCAACCATATGAAATGGGCTCTTTGCTAATTGCTGTTAAACATGCTGGTAATTGCTGTGCTTGCTGTGAGTCTGAGCTCTGACAGTTCATCTCTTGGAATTAATCTGTTCTTTAAGGACAAATGAAAGGACATACTTAGTCCCAGTCTTAGGGATTTAAAAGTGTAGAAAAAGTAGTCCCAGATCCTTTTGTTGACTTGGGAGGAATATAAAGAGTAATTTCAATATCCTTCTTACCTCTCTATGTTTCTGGACAAAGAGAGGGGGAATTATTTATGTGGTATTCACTGAGTATGGTTTGGTGCTCCAGCCCCTGTAAGTCTTTGAGAAAAACAGTTGAAAAGTTTTCTAATTCCCAGACTTGTAGAGACACCAAAGGAACACTCATAGCCTATGGCTGAAATTAGCATAATGTACAGTCCTCTTGATACCTCCATTAAGCTTATTGGGCCAAATTCAACATCCTTTCTTAAACAACAGCTGTGGGAAACACCTATGGGCTGAAAACGGCCCACTGAGTACAGTGCAAAGCTTGGAAGAAACGTGCATGAAAACAGAATAAAAAACTGCAACAAATCTGAAGTATAACCTAAAACATGAGTTAGAACCAGGCAATGTTGCTAAGCTAACTATCAGTAAGAAGTACAAAACCACTACATGGTTATGAGTAGCTTTTAGCTGGGGAATGTAAAATCTTAAATGGCACAGATAACGTCAATCTGAATTACCGTTTTCACAATGACACAGATGTTAGGATAAGGAAGCATAAATGGAAATTAAAGAGAAACAAATTCAGAACAGATGTCAGGAAGCATTTTTTTCATGCCGAGAATCACAAACGTGTGGAATGGCCTACCAGGCAAGATTGTTAAGGCAAAAGCACAGGGGACATTCAAGAAGTGATCAGATGGCATCATAGGGGAATTGAGTAGTAAAAAAGGAAATGAGCATGCATAAGGCAAATGGTTTTAATTTAATCCCAAACAATGTCCGTGTTCTTATGTTATTAATGTGTGCATATTTACCTTGGATAAACACACAGAATTCTTAGAAAAAAGCCCAAACCTAAATTGCACAAAATAGCCTCTTTCTAATAACTAAATCAAGAAAAAACTTGTCTTTTATTTATTTTCCTGTAATATCTGTAAACATTATGTATATATAAAACACCTTTTTTTTGGTACAGTTTCTCTCTGTTTTCTGTATTGGTTATCTGTAGATGTTAACCATGAGGTCATAGGGGAACTCTGCATAACTTTAAAATATATTTCTCAGGAATGGCATGTTGTTGGTGTTGTCAATTGTCTTTTTAGGATGCAGGCTCTCCTGAGCTCACTTTTCACGCAATGTGCAGGTGGAAAAGATAATGCAATACATCTTATCTTTTGGGAAAGAGCAGATGTATGATACTCAAAGTCCCAGACCCACAAAATTTATTATTGTAATTCTGGTTTTTGTCTGCCCTGTTAGTTTCAATATGTCTCTTCATGTGCATAGGTGCATCTAAGTTTGCAGAATAGGGTTCAGATGCTTTGTTTGACTCTTGTAAGACAGGTAGATATCTCTCAAAATTAGGAATTGTGTTTTCTCCTGTGGACTTTGTTTCAGCAGAGAACGCTGAGCCTCAAATGTGGAAAGATACAGAAACTATAGATCCCAAAAGCCAGATTCAGCTTCTGAATGTGGAAATCAATATTTTGCATTGTCACTCTGTTGGGCTGAGTCCAATGGCAAATAAAGGAAAGATGAAAATAGAAAGCAGCTCTGAGCTGTATTTATGGACCCCTTTTGTTACCTTACTGAGCTCTGAAAGTACTGCTGGAGGTCCCTGTGATTGCATTGTTTGCAGCTTAAAGCATCAGCAGAATAAGCAAAATGCTTACTTCTGTTATTACTCTGTTCATTTCTCCTCTGCTTCCTCGATGTTCTCACTGTCTTTCTCATCCTACTGACCAGAGAGCTGCTGCACTGGGAGAGTTATTGAGAAGAAGACTGTGTAGGACAATAATAGGGTTATTGGGTACCTCTAGGAGCTTGGAAATAAAATTCTATCAGGATTTGTTCCTTTGTAAAACTGGTTTAGAATTTTGTTTCTTTGATATTCAGCTCATCTGTATAATAATATCATTAAAATTCAGCATAAATACGATTTCCCCCCCCCCCCCCCCCTTTCAGCAGTGTTTTTACAATAGTCTAAAAAGGCCAAATCTTAACCTAGTAAATGGTGCTGAAAAGATAAAGGGAGTTATTTTGTAGATTTGAGAGAACCACGACCTTACTGGGTAAATCATCATGGTACTATAGAAACCAATGGCAATTTAAGTAAATGACATTCTATTACTTTCCTACTGGCTAGGTGCTAGTTTGCTGTCTGTAACATTATTGGTTTTGTTACCAGGATTTTAAATTTACAGATGTAGAAACCTAATGTAATCTACCTGGTGGATAATTCAGTTTATGATTTCCACTTCATCTTAGTTTCTAGTATCATAAGTCCCTGACTTACAAGGTAAATTAATTAATTACACATAAATTTCTATGCAACTTCACTTTAAGCTTTTCTTAGATAATATTTGATCAGTACATATCTAAACTCCTAATGTTGAAAGAAATCATCACCTTGTCACTTAGGTGTAGACACGGAAAACTAAACAATACAGTGTTAACTTATCTGTTGCAGGCTGAAAATGCTGTCTGGGCTTATATTTTTTTAATGTGCTTTTGACATAAAACTGATTCACTAAGTTACATACTGAGAAATTCAATAGCAGAATGGGCTTAGTGATTTACTAAAATCATATGTAAATCTCATAGTCATATACTGTGTATAGATTAAGAACTCCACCGAAAGAGAGCTGTTAGAAAATAAAGCAATAGAGCTGTGAGTTACTTTTGAAGGTTCTGGAGTTTTAATCATTAACTCATATTGATATTCTTATTTCCATTATGCTTGGCAGCAAGTTGTTCTTTTAACATTATATTTATATTTCATTGTCAGTGTCTGAAACTGAATTACAATGATCCATAGCAACATTTTCTTAATTATGTTACTATCGGTTAATTAACACTTGTACAATGCACACCAGGCGTCGATTAGAAAGAGAATGAATACATGTCCCAGGTCAAGGAGAATAGGCTGTGATTTTACAAATGAAGGGGTCTAATGGAGTTCAACATCAGTTCCCTCTGACTTTACTGAGAACTCCACCTGCTTTCTGTAGCACGCTTTGAAAATCCCAGCTCTAGAGAGAAGGAGCCACTCCTCCAGCACTTCTCTGAGTGTGCCGTGTGGACTGCCTGGGTTGAAATCCAATTGATTTTACAAAACCGAGCTGTAAGACTGGATACCCAGAATGAAGACAAAATTATAAACTATACTGAAGGCCAGTATCAACATGTTCCATATCCTTAAATGTTATTGCTGAGTCATTGGGTGCCACAAAATTTTATGCACAATCTCTATGAAGTCCCACCCCATAATTTGCTAATTAATTGTTGCACAAAGCCCCCTCCACCAAAACCCTTGTCTATTATTGATTCTTTTACAGGTAAGAGTCAAAAGTGGCAAGGTTAAAAACTGTAAGATAACATTTCTCAAGATGGAAAAATTCTGTTATTGTCAGACAATAGGAACAATGGGCTAAACTTCCCTGAACAACATCTTGCCAAAGACACATCCAAGGATGAATTCAAAGTGCCTTTGAGAAATGGTATATATAATATACATATACTCAGGAATGTCTACCTGGCATGTTAGAGGCAGCCTAATTTTTATTTGTTTGAAAGTACCCACAATTCTAAACCAGTTCCATTTACATGAGTTTGAACACAAAAGAACACGTTCTTATATGAGTAGCAAGATATTTCAAATAATGAAATATAATTCCATCAGCACTGTGCTCTCCTGTTATTTATTACTGTACTAAATAATCTACAACTGAAGACATCCAGTTTATAATGAGATATCTGATGATTTATTTTTGAAAAAAATATTAGCTTTATTATTTATTAATTCTAACAGTATTCCTCAGTGTATACTCCATAAATATTAACATATCTGATGTCTTGTAAAGATACAATGAAAATAGCATTATGCCTGATGTATGGGAGAGATTTGAAATCTCATTTTTATGTAGTTGATCTTCTACAGCTTATAATATTAAGAAGCCAAATTAATTAAGAATTTGTGTCAAAAAAAGAAAAAAAAAAGAACAGTTTTAGTGTAAGAACATTTGGAGATTTGCATTTGGATTAAAAGCACTTTTTAGCCATAACATTATCACAAAGGTAGTAAAGTGGCAGATTGTATTTTGTACATTTGTGGAAGGCTAGATAAATTCCACATTCCCTTTTAAAATATTGCATTGCTTAACAAATGCCTACATGCAGAAATTGAGAGCTAAGTAAGGATATTGTGATATGTTCTCACAGGAGATCAAGTGGTTCTCTTGAAAAAATATATATGCTAGATACTATTTTCGGTAATATCAAAACAGTACCACTAGCTACATTTACTGTTTAAAATAAGCCAGATACCTCATCATGATGCTCTCTGAATACAGCTGCTGTCTGAAACCCACAAAGACCATCTGGAATTTGAGATTTATCAGAAGATTATTGTTCAAGGCTGGTTTATCTCAAAACCCCAAGTCCTTTACATTTGTGCTGACATATCCTTTTATAGAGTCTGATGTAGAGAGATTTCCTTTAAGCTTGTTATATATTTGCTCTGATTAAGAACATGGCAATCTCTTTTATTTTGATATATGTGATTAAATACAGTGCTGTCTTTGTAAGTATTTTAAAGTTAATTTACATGTTTCATTGTCATTTCTCCCTGGTTTTCTTTTCAGATAGAAAAAATCATCTTCACATGAACATTTGCAAATACACCATATTAATTCTGAGATTATGAAGATTTAGAATGACTTGATGTTTATCTGTGTTTTTCCAATTATAGATAAGCCTGAAACACTCAAAGGGGCACTGTAGTGACTTGGAAAACACAAATTTAACATAGAATTAAATACAACATAAATTATTTGTATTACAAGTTGATCTTTTATTTGTATATTTAAACAGAAATCTTGCTTTTCTAAATAGCTTGATAGAGGTAAGTCAGGTAAATGTCCATGTTCTGTGGGGAGGAGAAGGCAGAGTTCCCAGTTACAACTGCTTGGCTGTGTGCTGATTAATTGGTAACAAGAGAACAACAGAAAAAAAGAGAAGCCTCATGGCTGTAACCAAAGCACATTGTCAGGTATTCTGTAACATGTTTTGCTTATTTATTTAGTTTTTGAGGAAATGTTAATGCAGTACTGTGGTTAGCTCTGCTTTTACAAATATGCAATATAGTAGTTCCAGATGTGTCTGAAGCCAGTGTGAAATTGGAGGATTCAAGGGAGCTTACTTGAAAACCTTAGCAGTAAACAGAATGAACAAGTTGAAGGCACTTGCATTGCATTTGTAAAGATTTATGTCAGCATGTTGGGTGTTCATTATGGCTTCTCTTATCATCTCTCTTCTCTTCTCATTAGAGAACAGGCTGTGATTTTGGCTCCTAGCCAGTATCTTTTGGCAGGGCTGATATTGTAGGCATGGTGTGGCCATCACACACATCCTCACGGATGCAGCATAGGAGGGGTCTCTGACATTTGTGTGCTGTGCTGGAGAAATTGTGCTGGCTTGGATCCCTGTTTTTCTATCAGTATTGTTACCTATTGATAATCACATTGAAATTTCTTGTTGGGTTTTCTGACACAACACGAGGGAGACATTTAGAAGTTCTTTAGTATTTTGGAATGATGAATAGTTTGGGGTTTCTTTGTGTTTATTAGTACAAAAGGGAAAAGGATCTAATAAGGATACACACATGTATGTGTAGTCCATACAAGACACTGAATTAGGTAACTGCTGCACTTAAATGACACTGTAAAGAATGAAGCTCAAATAATAACATTGTAGTCTTTGAAGGAGTGCCCTGAGATGCACTGCCTGGAATGGAACAGCTCATTACTAATACCACATGAAATCCATACACAAAAATGAAGCAAAGAAACCTGTATTTCCTAGGCATTATTGAGATGCCAATCAGAGTGCAGCATGTGTGTCTGGAATTTTAAATCATTTTCTGGATGCATTTACTCCATATCCTTGGTGTAAAATATGTACAAGTAAATTCTAGGGCTCTCCAAAGACTTGTATGTGTTTGCCACTGTTCACATATTTCTGAAATGTATTGTCAGTCATTTGACAAAGACTCAATGTGAAATGACTGCCAGTTCACTAGTATTCCAGACTGTCACCTTCATTTTACTTCTTTCCTGGGAGGAAAAGCATTTTTGAAGGGTTTTTTTTTTGAGGCAGCAGACTACAAAACATGACTTTCTTGAAGGCCTGTGGATAAGGTTAAGGCCACTGCTGCAGAGACTCAAAGCTAACTCTAAGCAGGGAGTGAAACACTTCCTTTTCTGAAGTGAAATTAAAAATGGAAAGCTACTTCGACCACCATGCAACTCCCCACTGGCATTTTCATTTGCTATCAGAACTTCATTTTGGTGCAGCTATCCTGAAATGCTTTATGCAAAGCTCCTTGGTTCTATAATTGCTATTTGCTTTTGAGTCAAGGCAGGATTTTCTGTAGATGCTTTGTCCTGTATACACGTGTTGCATCAGCAAAAATAACCAGAGTGACAGAACTGGTTTGTGTGACAGTTTGGCACAAAAGATAGAGGAAAGCAGGGCAAGAATGAATTGCATTGAGATGTGTTTTTCTCCAGCTCAGAATAAAGAAAGGATTTGTTTAATCAATTTTAAAACTGAGAAAGCTATAACAAAGCATAATATGAAACTGGAAGTATGCTATAGATTATATTAATGAAAATAGGAGAATTCTAGTATGTGACTTTTAATACATCTCTGTATATATGTTTTATGAGATATTTCTTTTTTCAGTAGCAATTTTGTAAAGTTCTTCTTAAATACTGTGACCTTGATTCATTGGTTCTTGATTTTTGCGTTGCATGCTGTTAGACAAATATAAAAGTTGAATGACAACAGTGGTGGATCAGACTCTTTAGATTTTGCACAAGTACTTTCAGCACTTTCTCCAAACTTAAGGTTAAACATGATGTCATATTTTAACAGTGACAAACAGAAAATGTACCCACAGAATGGTATAAATATATGAAATGCATGAGTTGCTTTAGAATGTGTTTTGAATGTTCTTCAGATGGTGTTACAGCCTTGCAATGTGTCTAATTTATACTTTTTTTCCTATATAGCATTTTTTGAGGTGAAATATAAAAGACCAGTATAATTACTTCTGCCTTAGAGAGTTGTGGCAGGAAATGTAAGTATAATTTAAATATCCAGTAGATATTTGTTAACTATGATACTGTTGAGCACAAAATAAGCTTGATTAATGTGCATCTATCTATCCCTTTAAAGAATTGTGTATCAAAGGATAGAGCATTTGCATTTTGAACAAAGTAAGAGGCTGTAGCCATATCAATATCATTATAATTACACTTCTAATCTCTCCTCTGAGTATCTCAGCTTTCCTTGGTGGCTGGCATCAAACTTTTGAAAAAGTGAGTATTTCAGGTTTGTTGGAACTTTCATCTGAACTTCTATGGGCTTTACGTGATAGAAGAAATAGTAGGGAAAAAAAGCATGTTAGCTCTTTTTGTGTTTGAAGTATAAGAATAGAATAGGGCACAGAAATTAGCAATATACTGGGTGTATTTTGTGATCACAACAGAAATCAGGACAGACTTGCAGGGTTCTGTTTGGCAGAGGGTGGTGGCATTACGCAAGAAGGCAGATATCGTGTCTAAATATGGGCAGGGATAAATGTAGCCAGAAAACCAGTCATGGATGCAGATGGCCCTGCTGAAGTTTGTGCACCTGGGCCGTTTGGTTTCCAAACTGACCTCATGACTGGCCACAATGGCTCCCTTCTCTTCCAGAGCCAAAAATGGAAGAGGCTTAAGTGGGTCCATATGGCACACAACAATCAACGGCAAAGATTCATTGCCAACTTGGTATTGCAACTACAGTTTGTATTTCAATGTGCTGTGGAATTGGTTCACTATTCACAGAAGAGCAACTACTGCCAGGAGCAGCTTAATCTATGAATTTATCTAATTATGTCCTAAAAGCACCAGAGAACTGCAGTATGATTTCAGATGTTGTGAGATGAAGCCAAAGTCAATTTAACCTGAACTGTGCAAATTCCAATTTACATCCAAAATCAAGAATTTGATCTTCACTTATATATATGGGGGCATAAAAATTAAAAATAAAAAAGTTTTACTGTACTGCATCCTTTGTGTAGCAAGCAGAATATAACATCACTTGACTTTTAGGAGTTAAAGAAAGATGACAAAATATTACAAATAAGCTATTGAACATGCTTATCTGTGACCTTGAACAACTTTTTTGTTCTTTCTCCTTTCCACCTTGGACTTCATAATAGAATTTATTTTAAAGCAGTGATACACATCTCAAAAGAGTAAGAGACCTTTGATATAATTGCCATGAAGCTGGAAAATCAAATGATATTACTGTAAAATCCTTGTAATAGCCTAGGCAATAACTTCACTGTGTTTGAGTGCTATAGCTCTGTTTGCTCAGTAGTTGTTCATTATGTAGTTTTATTGGTTATTTTTCCCTTTTATCGTCTGTTGATAGAAGGTACTTAACTATTTATGAGTCTCTCCAAGGGTGAAGCTTGCTGTTTCCTGGCTGGAATTACAAGTGAGAGGAATGTAATAGTACTGAGTAGTGTGACACCTGTGCGTATTTTTTTTCCATTGTAATATCTAGAAAAATTTATGTGAGCCATTTTTTTCCACCTGAAGACAGCCCTATAGTTTGGGCAGGACATTGCCTTGTGGCTGTGCCATTCCTGTTGACTCGTGGAAGATATGAACCAAACACATATTTGCATTTGATAATACAAGTAGACATCTGTCTCTAAGATTATACTAAAACTAGGTCTCTAAAGGTTAAAAAGAAATATAATTGAAATTGAGGAATGTCCTTAGCTGGTGTATATTTGAAAATATTTAGAAGTGCTCTGGTAGGATTTAGAAGTGCTCTGGTAGGATCTGAAATGTTAGTGGAAAATACAATATTGTATGATATTGAAGGGGGCACTAAAAATAGATGATCTGAAGATAGTGTTCTATCAGGATTTATTTGGCTCAGAGTTGAAACTAAAAGTTGGCCAGTAATTAAAAAAGTTCTGATATTTTAGCTCACTAAGTAATATTCATTCAGTGGTATCTTTTTCTAATGCAGAAAACTATTTCCAACCCTTTTTTCCAGATGATATCACTACTACTTAGTTTATGTAGCTCTTTTTTCCCACCTGACAACGAGTGCCATAAGCTCACATTTAAACTGTCATATTGTCCCAATGATGTTTTATTATTCGCTCCTTTCATCTTTAAACAGAAAAGTATTGCTTCCAAAAATCCACACTTCAAACTGTAAGCACATATAGCCTTACATAGTCAACCTTTTACAGAGTTTCTGCACAGAACAGGTTTTTAAGTAATCTTATCACAAAGCCATGCAGATGACATACTTATCAGGAATGGAAAACTTAGACTCACAGGGTTTTTACAGTTCAATAACATTCATCTCGCCATCAAATTCTCTCTGAAATGCCTGTATAACTACAGTGCTCACTCCTAAGTACTCTGTAAAATCTTCAGAAATAATAAAAAAATAAATGTAATAACCTACAAGCTATAGTACACAGAAACAATCTGTGGAAATATAAATCTACACATCCCAAACTGTTTTTTATATACAACCAAGTCATCAGACATCAGTGGCCATTCCACAAGCAGAGCGTTTACACCTACCTCATTAATGTTCAGGCTTTTATTCAATGAGAGTTTTGCCTAGGAAAACAAAATATATTTTTGAATGGTCACCTAAGTTCCTATAAGGAATTGCTTCAATGCAGGAAGAAACTCTGTAGATTATATAAGTCTCAATTTAAGATACAGTTTAGGAACCCAAATGGAAAAATCATTGAACAGTTAATGATTTTGATCTCTATAAAATTTTTATTGTATAAAAATGTATATTGGTGAGACTTCACCTTGAAAGGAGCTTCCCATAATATTCTCATCTAGCCTTTCACCAGTCACACTCTTCCTCAAGTCAGAATGAGAAATAAATTCCCTGCAGTCTAAGACTTACCAACTGAATGATTCTAAAACAAGAGTGAAGTAAAATTGTAAAGAAAGTTGACATACTCTACTATGCCCATAGTAAGTAGCCTCAGCCAGCATAAACCCATGAAAATCCTTGAAACACTCTGTACTTTTCCACTGTGTGCAACTCCCCAATGATACTAAACAGTCACTTACACACCAGAGTGAGCTAACACAGCTAGTGAGATGTGGAGGGAAGTGCAGAATACCCACCTGCTTGCCAGAAGAGTTCCTGACAAATCAGTCACTTCCCTGGTAACTTCATAACCTGTTCTTTCCTGCAGCCCCCATCCAATTAACACCCTCTGTGCACAAGTACTTCCCATCGTTTTTCTGTCAGCAGTTTTTTAAACCAGTAAGTACCATAAGAAATTACTCTTCTACAAACCTAAAATACTTTCTTGCCTGTTCTCTCTAGCTCTGTGGAAACTGGAAAGACTGTTCCTACTGGCAGAGCTGGAAAGACATAACGTTGCCATACCCCAGCCAGAGTTCTATCTGACAGGAGGATGTCATGTTGAAAAGTGGATTTAAATCGTGGAAAGGAAAGTAATGCCAAGACCTGAATGTTTTATACTCGGGGGTGAATGAAGACAATCTATTTGACAGTGCATAACCAGCACAAAAACAGAGAGCAAATCTGTAGTATTGATTCATCAGCTAAAAGAGACCAAAAGTGCAAAGTGCAGGTTACGAGAATTTGTGCTTGTGTTAGATTCCACTGAGGAGAGTGTCATATGTGTCATGTGTCTCCTCTGAAGTAAGAAAGTCATTTGGCCTGCACCAAGGCCCCAGCATCAACGGAAACTCACAGAAATACACTGATCTTCTGAGAACTACCCCTGATTTGAATAAATGTGGGAAGTTTGTATTGTTTCTTGGTTTGTGAGCTCACAGGTAAAGGGTTTCTCTCTTTTTGTTATTTCAGTGCAAAGTGACAGAGACAATGTTCCTTTAGCCTGCACTGGAGAGGTGTCAGTTTATCCATTTGTAAGCAGTGTAGGGAGGCTCAGTTTTTCTTTATGAAATGGGTGAAATGAGTATTGGTGGAGGTGGTTTATACAGCTCCCACTGCTACCACGAGCACGGAATGATCTCAGGTAGCTAGAGCATGGCTCCTCTAGGATCAGCACCAGAGAGTGTAGTGGTCCTAGAATCTGTTCTGATGAAGTTCTATATTATAACTCTTTCCACACCTACTGCAATACCTCCTTAATATAAAATAGGTCTGACAAGTCGTTTGGTGATTTTATTTATTATTGAAAACTCTTATGTGCAAAATTTGAATGTCACTTGGATATGAAGTTCGTATAGCTGTGACTTTCCTTTATAAGATTTTGGTTATTGCAGTCTTGCAGGTGACCCAGGATATTGCTTGTGAATTCAACATCCGACTTTGACTTTTTGATCTTTTAGGAAAGGAAATTAACCTTATTAAAAATAAACCAAATTGCTTCATATTGTGTGCTGCTGTTACCATAAAACCCCTTGAGCAAGGAAGAAAGGACTTTCTCAACAGTACTCTCTGTATTCTGCATTATTTTGACTCAAAAATGTATCTGGCAAAAACAGATATATTGGGTTAAATTACAAGCTATTGGATGGGCAACTTTATTCATTCCTGGCTTCTTGTTGCCATGATTCAGATGTGAGAATTTCAGAGCTTAGTAGAAAAAGACATCTTTCCAATTGTTTCTGCATAGTTTAATACAGCTGCAGTAGGTGATTTGGTTGCATATATGAAGTTTTTCTATCATGCGTCGCTGAAACAAGACCAAGACTATTAAAACTTCAGACTATAATTCTGTGTACATCTAGATTGTACCACTGGACATGAAGCATTAAAAAGAGAAATCCAGTCAAGCAGCCTTTTGTAATGCAATCATGAAGTAGAATTTGATGTGAAGAAGTTGTAGGGGAAAGACTAATTTAAGCAGTAAGAATATATTTACTCACAGTTGATATTAGAAAAAAAAGAGGTGTCATTTAGAAGCCATTGCAATTTTACAAGTATTTATGTTTAGAAAATTGCAATTGCAATTTTCCTGAGATTTTTGTCTCATCTTTGTATAGCAAATATAAGATTGTTTTATGATGTTTTCTTTAGTAACTTCAAATATCAATTTGCCAGAACTTACTAAGCTTAACTAATGTAATCTGTAATAGAGTGTATGGACTACCATAATGTTATGCAAAATCTCATTGTGGTTAAAAAAGTCGATAGTAAGTGAGCTCTTACTTTTAAATTTGCTCATATGACAGGCCAGTGTCAATAAATAACCACTATTTATTTTGAAGGAAATGTAGAGACATAATGGTAATACTGTTTTTAGTGTGGCTAAACAGCATTTGTAGGTGGTCACTTAAAAACCTATTAATGGCAGGCTGGGCTAAAGACTTCTGACCACTTATAACTCATGTCAGTGGCCTGCTGAGAGGTTAAAACAGGCCTGGGGCCCACTTTGTGGCTCCTTGGATTTTGTGCTGGTTTCCCATTCCCTTGTGTTCCCCTGGTGAGGAAGTGAGCCTGATGAGGTGTCCTGGTCAATGCCCAGGAAGAGGCTTAGGGGGGCTCTCTGAATATGCTGTGCAAATTGAGACACTTGAGGGTCTTGGGAGAGCTGTCCCTGAGAATTGTGACCAAAATCAAGTGTGAGATAAGGCTGAAACAGAGGGAGATCTTGACACAATTTTTAGGTGGATTAGAAGTGCTCTGTGGCACTTTCAATGCTGAAATGGCAGCTGTGGAAGGTTTTAGGGCAGCTTTGTCCTCCATCTCCTTTGCAGGATTCATCATTTTGGAAATCTCTTGGTTGTGTGTGTTTAGAGATAGATTGTCTATTTATAAATTGGGAAAATTTTTTACCATAAAAACCAAGAAGCTAACACTTTCTCAAGGAGAGAACTGGAATGCAAACAGTCTCGCAGCATTAAAGCTACTGTAGTCTCAGTTCAACAACTTCTGCCACTGGTTTATGAGCTTTGTCCATTGTGACTGTGGTAGTACCACACTGACCTTTCCTTGGCCCATCTGGTTTGCTTTTCAAATGAATGTTGCTCCTAACAATGTCCCAGTTCAAGCTGATGCTGGAGTGCAATTTAGTCATTGTTCACCAATGATTAATCAAGAAGAGATTTCATAATGAAGTCAGCATTAAAATGTATGGGCATGTGGCAAATCAGATTGAATGGCAATATCTCAGAATATATAGCATCATATTGTTAGGTTTCTTTTGTGTTTTTTGCTCTCCTGGGGACCTGAGTATAGACTGTGATATGCCCAAGCCCCGTTTATTTTACATTTTAAATGATTAGTAGAAGATTAAACTTTCATGCTAACTGAAAAATATAATGAAAATGCTAAATTCTGGGCTCCCTATCTAAATATTATTAGCTTTTACATGATGTATTTGGTTCTTTTGTTCTTGCTGACTCACAGTCCATAACCTTTCTTTTGTTAATGCATTTTAATTCCCTGTTCAGTATCCCTAGACAAAAAGGCATTTTGATATATTAGTGGAGGGGAGGAAAACAAATAACCTAAAAAGATAAAATAATGGAGAAGAACTACCTTTAGATGCTGTCATTAAATATAAACAGAATTACGAACAGTCACTAGCTGATAAGGAAGCTGATTACATTACAGAGGGCTGTAATTTTTGAATGGCAGAAGGGAAGTTATAGCTAAAAGTAGTTTTTGTTAGGTAAAAGTATTCCTCTGTGTGTGTGCTGTAACTTGTACCTGGTGCTGTCCAGTGAAGGTCCAGGTCAACCTCACTTACCATGAATTGCAGATAAACTTATAAATTCCAGCATGGAGGAAAACAAACTGTGAATATGTGGATCTTATATACATCCCTGCCTCCTTACATTCCAAGTATTTAAAGGCACTGTCAGGCTGGTCTCATGAAAAATTTCGTAACAGGACTATCGTTCAAACAAATGGTGCTGCAGAGTTTCCAAAATAATAGAATCCCTGATAAACAACTGCAGCTGGTATTTCTAAGAGACTATCCATTTTTAATCTCTGAAAAGCAAATAGCTTGTGTTCATATCCATCTGATAATTCAGGCAAACGATTCCTACAGATGCCAGGGAAGGGGAAAGTGAAAAGGAGCACTGAAAGAAATGAGAAAAGGTGATGATGCCGTGGTGTGAAAAGGAGGGAAATACAGGACTGCATACACAAATGTCCCATATACTTTGGAGAATGTTTGTGAAGGAATATGTATTATGCTTTAGCATTTAGCAAGAAGTTCTGAGATCTTACCTATCCATTGTCTTGAAGATGCAGTTTATTTAATCATCCTCAGAAGTCAGCTACAGATGAAAACAGAAACCAAGTAGCATGGTTCATCTTATATTGGAAACAGAAATTAAAATTCTGATTTGAGCAAATTTTTAAAAAAGTGAAATCAAAAAGGTTCATCACAAAAGTTCTTGTTGTCATGGTCCTCTGAATGCCCCTGGAAAATTATGCTGCAATGGAAAATGCTAAGGGAAAATTATGAGGGGTTTGATTTGATGGAATACTTGTCTTTACAGCAAAACATTTCCATCTCTTGAAGCAAAGTAAACAGAGGTGATTGCAAATGCAAACTCTGTTATGAATAAATGGATCTGCATTTGGGAGAAAAAAAGTAAAGTAACTCCTTTCTATTGCAAACAAGATTGGTATTAATGGACTGACAGGAGCACCTGAACCCTCTTTTAGTCATCCAGTGAATTCATCTCATCATTACAATAAACCCCAAACATTAGCAATGTCATTTCCTCATATAATTTCAACGGGTAAGTGTGGATCTTTCTTTAAAATGGCAAGAATTTTGACTTTTTTTTTTTTTTTCCTCAAGAAGAGTCAAGATATGTAACTGTATCAGGAAAGGTCCAAGAGACAATATATGCTAAACTTTTGTGTCCCTACTAGATTTTTTACATTATAGGCATCTACTGAATTTCACTAAAATATCCTTAAACTTGCCACTGTAAGACAGCTGAAAAAACCATTTTATTCATTTATAAAAAATATAAAAAATCCCTATGGTGTGTAGATCCCAAATCCAATGCAATCTGAATTTAAGGTAACAATATATCTTATTCCAAGAAATGTTTTTCATTAAATCCCTCATGAAAGACTTGGTTGTAGGGCATGAGATCCCCATCTTCTTTAATATGCAGCAAAACCCAGCATGTTTTATTCAACGAGTCAGATCAGTGAGTGTATTCAGACTATAAATTTGTACATTATGTACAGATAAAAAACATACAATGCCAAGAAACTGGCAAAGAAATTTCCAGTTGATTTTTTTTTCTTTGGGTTTATAAAAATAACTGTGGTGCATCAATTATTCCCTATTGCCATGGATACAAGTGATACTTTATTATATAACTGTACAGCTGTGCTCAGTTCTCATATGAAAACCAGACTTTTTCATCTTTCTATTTCATAGTTACTGAACTGAGATAATAACATCTCCTTTTATCTATGAAATCAATTTCTTTACCATTCTCTGAAGTATTATTGATTAGAATTTCATTAAGGCATTTATAATAAAATCTATAGTAAATGCCTCTGTTCTACTACAAGGATGCAATGGATGAAGGTCATTCTGTTATATATTGCACATGCAACAAAGGTATATAACAGAGGGCTAGTAAGGTTTAAAAGTCAAGCATTCAAAAACTGGATTATTAAAATTCAAGCTGTCTTATATATATATATGTATATATGTTATGATGAAATTTTCAATCAGATAAGTGTGTTCTGTACAAATTATTTATTTCAGTCTGTTTTAATAAGCAGTAATTTTGACAAAAAAAAAGAGTTAGAAATCTGATATAATTTGACAAAATATATTTCTGATAGGTTTTTCTATAGACATTATCACTGTATTATGGATACCTTTTTGCACATGATTAAATGTTTCCTCTCAGCAGCCCTAGATAGTTATACCATTTTACAGCTAGGAATCTAAAACTTTAAAATAGCGTTATTCCAAGATTGATACTTCTGTGGATAGTAAAATTAGAGCTCTCCATGGGCTGATTTTTTCCCTAATATTTGACCTTGTGTGGTATTTGAGCAGTCCAGAGCCTTGCTTTTGCAGACCTGGCTCAGGGTGAGCTCCTGCTGGGATGTGGAAGAGAGTGCAGCCAGCAATATCCTCCAGGGAACTGGTCTAGAGCTCCCTTGGTGTTTAGACAGCAACAGCCCCTGTCTGGCAGCAGTAGGGCAGCAGAGTTCTGAGTTACCTCTCTGTCCTTTCAACACTTGCATCTTAGTCTCCATGGCTATCAAAGTCCTTGTAACTTGTAATATGTGCCTGTTAAAGCCTTCACACCTGGTCTGTGCCCCCCACCCATGTGCCAGATTTCAGAGGTAGAGGATGTACTGCTTATTATCACTTGGTTGTGTTAGCTCTAGAATCCTTATGGAACTGACAGAATTAGACTACTAAAAGATTCGGGGTTTATATGTACAGATATTTTTGCATAAGTTACAGAAAAATAGACATCAGTAAAAAAGCTTTAAAAATGTTTTGTGTTATAGATAAAAAAGTGCTTTCTCATTTGCATAAGACATTGAGTAATAATGCAAAGTAATAACACCAGTGAGAGGGCAGATATTCTCACATTTGCAAGGAGAGTTTAGATTTATGTTTGGTATGGCAGAGTGGAGAAAAAGTCTGGGGAGCAAGCCCAAAATGACAAACAGAACTTATGGAGCTATGCCTGACTGTAGTTTGGGGAAAAGTACTGACACAGAACAACTTTTATGTAGTTGTTCACAGCATCATTAGTTTCAGGTTTAATATAATTTTCTGTATTGTTGCCATATTACATAATTAGTGTGGAGTGTGAAAGGGGAAAGTATAGTTTTTAGTTGCATGGCTAGTTTCTAACAGTAGAAAAGGCAAAAAAGAAAATCAGTCCTGATGGTCATGTGCCAAAACATAAATGCTCCAACCTTACAATAAATTTAAGCATTCACAAATCTTGTACATTTTAGAAAGATCAGATGAAATCATAGCAGTACTAGTTAAGGTGATTAAGGAAATAAAGTCCCTATTTCCTTATTTTGATTAGGAACAGATCACTGAAAACCACACAAGTATGCAAATATATGCAGCCATTAATTCTTGTAGATAAGTACACAGTTAAATTGGCTCAGTATGGCTGTAAGCCAGCTCTTTACATATACAGAGGTGTGTAATGGATGTTGTCAGTTTGAATGGCTTATTACTGTATATAGACTCTTCCTCTTTTTGGATGGCACTGCCACAAATGACATAATGAAAGAAATTAAACTTGTGGTGACCCACTTTAATATCTCTCCTTAGGCTTTCTCCAAAGCACTGGAGATTCTGTGGAAAGGGTGATATCTGTGTATGAATCCATGAGCCCACATTCACACTCATTTTGGTTTTGGTGGTTTGGTGGCTGGTTAGGATCTTCCTGAATATCAATTTAAAATGCTCTATGGCTTTATGTTAATGTGTCTGTGTTGCAACAAAGATCTGTTGGAGACTCTCTTAGCAAACCTTGTTTTCAGTTACTTATCCTTTTTCCTGGACTTGCAAGCCTTGTGGGCAGAAGGTACCTGGAGTGACTACTTTGTGCTGATGAGCATTGCTACAGTCCCATTAGTATTTATGGTGAGTCAGGAGTCCTATTTTCCTCATAGCACTGTTAGTGAGGGATAGTGCTGCATTTGGAACATTCTCCTTTCCTTTTTACTTCATATAAATACGTCTTGCCTACTGTGTACTGAATTAGGACATGGTTTTCATTTTAAATGCCTGGCTTCCTCAACTATAGCTTACTAAAGATGAACTTTATTGTTCCTCAGATGCTTTAAGATTGACAAATTCCATACTGTGAAGGTGAGGAGTAATGACACTTGAAGACTGATTACCCCCATGCACTTCAAGGGACAGAAGTAATGAGCAATTGTTCATTGAACCTCCTGTTTTTAGAAAAGACCACAAACAAAAGCAAGGGTGAAGTTGAAATTGTCTTTTAAGGCACATGTCGTGGATTGGGGATTTGGTTTAAGCATAGAACAGTTTGCTGCAATCGGAAACCAGCATTATCACAGCAATTAGCCTTGGGCATAATCTCCCCTCTCCTATCTCCTGTTTAGATCATATATCAGCACCAGTAGTTCATGTTGTACTTGTAAGTAATGTACATCAAGTCTATTCCACTGTTCCACTTTTCCATTATAATGACTGTTTGACACCCTATTTAAAATGCATTTCATTTTACACAAAATAATTATTCAACTATTAATTGTGCACTCATCTTTCCTTCAGTGCTCTTTCTTATCTGATTATGTTGAATATGATTCTCTATATTACTGACTTCCAATTCTGTTACATACTAAACAGAGCCATTAGGAATCCTGTTTATAATGGTGCCATTAAAAATGATGTGCTGTCAAGAGTATCTTATAATGAAGTAGAGAATGTGTGTTTTCAAAGATATTTAATGACTATATGGTTTTAAACTGCAATGGAATATTTTTAATGGATTCCAATACAATAAATCAATCATATATTGCTTGACTTAGTTACATTATATTAATGATAGCTCTGTTTTATGAAAAGCTGCACAGTTAACTCTGGAATATTCTTTCCCTGTCCCAGCCTTTGGCCTTTGTTCAGGTTTTTATTTTAGATAAGTACTTATCTTATTGTTTTCTGGATTATGTTTATTTTACTAGATTTGTACCATGATTAAACAGCTACAATGCAAACCACTTTTAATGCATAATTTTAATTCTGCTGTCTAAGAAAGACAACACTAGAAAACCTACAAACTCTTTAAAAGGACAACTTTGCCAGTAGTCATTAGAACTTTTTTTCTCTTCCTTTCTTCTTGCTACCCCTTACAACTGAGAGTGTGACCATCATGTAGCAGAGCATGAGATAAAATATAATTGTTATTATGGGACTGACTAGTAGAATACTTAGTTTGCTAAGTCTCACATTAAGAGTTATTTTTTGTACTGTCATATGTCTATTCTTTGATAGTCTGATGGCAAACTTTCACCACTGCTGGGACACAGCTTGAATTTGGTGTAACATCCTAGGTCCTATGGGTATGAATTGTTTATTTCTGTGTTTTCTTGCTAGTCTTCTGAAACAGAGGCCATTTGGTTTGGTTTTGTGTGCAGAGAACTTAAGACTTAATGAAAATGATCTTGTGATGCATTATGTCTCTGCTGCCTTTACTGTTCCCTGAGAAAAAAAGGCAAGATTTTTTTTCTTCTCTTTCTCTTCCTATTTTTTTTTAGCAAGTGAGTTACAGGGTAATCACTTCTCTTCTTTATAGGCATGTACATGGACTTTTTTTGTGAAAATATCTTTGCACTTGGCAACTACAAATTAATTCTCATATGGTGTGTACAGAACCAGTGCCTTTCACTAGTGCTAAACTAAGATATAATAAGTTAAACCAAATTCTGAATACAGTAGATCTTGGTACCAAGATGCTGATTTCTAATCTCATTTCAGTCATACAGTATAATTTTCAGCATCCTGATGAGAAAAAATACAGCTTCTAGAGCCATGAGCCTATCACTTTATTAATTTTGCTGTAGCTTTTTTTTTTTTTTTTAAGAAAATTGTGCATTTGGAGCTCCTCAGCAGTGAAATTTTTTTTAGTTTTTTGTACTCCTAGCTCTAGACATTTTTGAGGTGTGTCAGATTAGGCTCTGATAAATATCACATAGCCTAACTGAAATAATTCTTGAGTATTTTTAGTAGGACAATCCACTGAGAAGAGAAAATCGGTTAAAATTTGCTGACAAGAGCAAGATTTACCCATATGGTCTAAAAGGCAAGATAAAAAATCAGCAATGTGTACATATTCTCTATTTAATTAAATAAGAGCAAAAAAATGTAGCTTGAATTATTTTTTTTATTTTCACATTAATTGAAGGATACCAAGACTCTTGTTGAACTGAAGAATGCTTTTTAGATCATAAATGTTTATTTTTACCTTAGAGTAATTTATCATACTGCCAACTAATTTTGAGCTTAAGAGAATTAGGGGGAAAAAAGCATACTTTATTATTCTAGGTCATTGTTTTAAGATTAGTACAGATTCATTGGAAATTTAGAAGGAAGTTGATAAAAGGAGATACATCTCTTTACAGCCCTTCTTTCAGTCCATGGCTTCTGAGGTTTGCTGTATTCACCAGTCTTGTCTTGGGTAGACCTGTGCCCTTTTTCTGGGAGGTTTTTGTATCATTGCTTCTCCCAGAAAAAGTGTTTTGTATAATTGTTCTCAAACTCTCATTTGGAGTAAAGTTTATCAGAAATGTATTAATATAGGATTCATTTTTATCTCAACCCAAGTTGGGGATGAATATATAAATTAATATTCTGGACCAGCCAAGAGGTTAAGAACCTTTTAAATGGGAGCAGTGTGTGTGAACAGCTGCAGGTGTTTATCACCTCATTGTCATGTGTTTTTCCTCTTACAGGATAAGACACAGGTTGTTGACTGGAGTATAATCTACCCTGTTTCATTGCAGAAGTTGTGTTATGATTATACATGTCTCAGAAATGCTCTGTAGTTAATGACAGTCATGCACTCTGACCCATATGATTTTTTTTCTGGCATTGTTTAAATAAAATCTAATTACAAAACCACATTAAATATCGTGCAAAATAATAGATTAGAATCCAAATTAACATTAGGCTATTAGACTAAAGCTACTAATGCAGTGGCTAAACCTTGCAAAAGGATTTTAACAGAAGTTTGACACTCTCTATCATGGATCTTTTACATTAAAATTACATTAAACACATTATTAAGCAAAGTAATAATCCTGTGACATAATTCTGATTAATAATGTGAAGCATTGCACAATGAACTTAGAGAGAAAGTTCAATCTTTTTGTTTTGATTATCATTATAAGAGACACATCAGGTTTGTATTTTTATTTACCTACAACTGTGACCCAGACTTCAAATGTCCAAATTTTCCTTGCTGTTTAAAAACAAAACAAAACAAAACAAAAAAAACCCACCACCCTAAACATTATAGAACTTTTCTATACTTAAAATATTTCAGTAAGAATATTTCAGTTCTTTCCACCATATTGTATTCAGAATACCACTTTGTTTCATTCCTTATTGGTTCATTTTGAACAGTAACAGGAGCCACCCACAATAAAGGTGAGATTTTCAAAGGAGCTCAACACCTGAAAGCTTCCCTAAATGAGCCTTGAAAAGGATTTTCACACTAGTGACAAAAATGTGGTGGACCATTTTTCCATACAAGCTTTCATCCCAGATACACAAAATACCCATTTATGAGTGGAGCATTGCTCATTAGTCTCATGGTAGGGAAAATGGACTAGTGTTTTTCAGTGTTCTAGGTTAGGATTGGAGATATTCTTTGATAATAATCAATGAATACTGAAAATTAACCTAGCTTTATGCAGTTGTAACTAAAAGCCATCATAGTGCACGATGTGTTTGTCAAAAACCTTGCAGCCTAATGGATTTAAAAATGTTAGGGGACACTGAGCTGCATAACAATAGTATGGTAACTGGGTGCCTCCTAATGAGATACATAAACAGACAGCAAATGTTGCAGGAAACCCTCTGCTGAAAGCAGGGTTCATAAATTTCTGCTCTGTGGGGATTAAGATGACTCCCTGCAACTCAGATACAATCACCTAGAGACAGATTTATGGCTTAAAACACTTGTTTGATAGTAGATACCAGAGGCTTTGGAAGATAAAGCATGGCTGAGATTGTCTGTACTGCAGATGGATGTTGGGAAGCTGAGAACCTTCTCCTGTGTGAGGGACTCCTCTAGGGGATGACAGGACAAATCTGTAAGATTTTAGCAGACTCCATCCAAAGCCCATCCCAGATGGCTGGAATCTGCCTATGCACAAAGCAAACTTCAGGCTGAGGAACTTAGTGGGCAGAAATACAGGGTGAGGTGAAGGAATTATTGCCTTAGATTTAAATGCCTAATTTTTTTTAGTCTTGTCCAGATCTGGGCCGGATACACTGAGATGAAATAGGTCACATACATATCCAAGATATGTATCACCAGAGGGCAGTGCTAAACTGGAAACTAAAATTTTATTTTGATGTGTAATTCATGTGTATGGAAAAAAGCTGCTTTTGTTCTGCTTCAAATATTACTATTTAAAAACATATTTTATTGAAACTAGTGTGTATCTGATTTAGGAGCAATGAGAAACATGATGATTTTAATAGGAGCAAGAAAAAGAATGGTTAAACATTATTTGTTGGAGTGCAGAAGAGAGATTTTGCTCTGAATTGCTCAGACCCTGAAATATATTTTATTCATCTTAAGAACATTGCAAGATTTAAGTTATTTGACATATCCCATGCTTAACCTCTTCAAGAACCCCTGGTTCTCTCTTTTGGATGGTGGGAAAAGGCACGTTCTGTCCTGTGCTGCTCATCCAGGGAAATAAGTCTTGCCTCAGGAGCTGTGGCCTGTGTCACGTACGGAGTCATGGCACACAAAGAGTTACTGCAATTTGCATAAAAATGCCAGTAAAGTGCAAACGCTGCTTCATTAATATGAATGAAGTTCACAGGATATTTACAAATTGCACAAAGCCCCCCATTTAAAAATATATATATTTGATGCAAGTCACACACGGTGTGTATGCGCAGCAGTTTCTGATACTGGCATAACATGGCACGACAATAAGTAAATAATAATGGTTGTCTTCATCTTCATTGAGGCAGGAACTTGGATTGGGCACTGACAGTAACAGATGTAGCTGTGGATATTAGTTGAAATGAACTCCAGTGTAGTATATCACAGTAATAGGCTTTGTCAATATGAAGCATGCTGGAAAAGCAGGGACTTAAATCTGCATGAGGAAGTGGGAAAAGGGTCAGATTGAAAAGGATGTGTCTTCAGTGCTGATGCGAGGCTTCTGCCTTTCCAGGGAGCGTGATGCTCTGTACACAGGGAATAATGAGAGTATGAAGCATTAGCAGTATTTTATTAATGAAAGACTGGTTTCCTATTAGTCTGTGATAATGAGAAGCATACTGTGTCTATGGAAATAGGAATCAAAACCGTGATCTAGTACACAGTAAAATCACATAAATTTATATCGGCCATTAAGATTTCCTCGTAATAGAGCATACAGAAGTAAATCTAGAGAGGCTTGTGTATGAAAAATGATTCTTGTCTTTCTTTTGCACTTGTGAGTCACCCATATGACAGTGTCTTTTATCATGAGCTGAGTGAAATATAAAATCTTTCTCAGGAAATTATGCATTAATCATTAATTTTTATGTTATGAAAACCACAGTATCACAGCTAAGTTGTAAAATGTTCTACATCAACTTCACGTAAAGCTTAAAGGCATTTATTTTAAAATACTGGAATCAAATTCAAGAATGCAGTGCTCTGGTATCATTGCTAGTTGGCTTTACATAAATGAGCCCGTCTTTTCATGAAGAATTACATTCCTAACCAATCCCACAGATTAAGACAATATCATGAGTACTGGGCCATTTTCTGCACTTTAATTACTATTGTAAACCTGAATATCAAACTGTAATTTTATAACTATTCAGATTGTTTACTTGTACGATGTGAAGAATGAGAATTTGGACAGTTGGGTGGTCTGTGTTTTATTTTAATAAGAGGTAAAGCTATATTTTTCTGTGGATTAAGTCCAACACAGAGAGAACTGTCAGTGTGAAAACAATAGAATTTATCTCCACTGATGTAGCTTGACATATGAACAAGAGCCTGAATTGTTGCCATGGCAATAAATGTGTAGGACTTATGCATGCATTTTCTGCTATAGGATTTTGATTAATGGCATTGACTAAATAGTCTGAAGTAGAAGAAACACTGCAGCAGGCCTGAGAATAGAGATGGCCTGGAATGGGTATGCACACCCTACTGTACACTTTTACTGGTAAAATAAACTGGTTGCAATTGGAGCTGTCAAGTCTCCAGTAAAATATGAATTGAGGATTTAGCACTTACATTTAGTGTGAGAACTCGAAAAGACAGTCTCTTGAAAAATGAACTGTTAGAACACTTCTATTTTCATATATGGTATTTCTTCTTTTGGGATGAATGGTTTGAATGATAAAAATAGTATTTTTCCAACTTTAGTGGCTGTGGGCTCAATACTGGTCTTGATTCAGGAGACAATAAAGTACCTAACTTTGATTCATTCATTAAGGTACTGAAGCTCTGGGAGAGGAAAGGGTCAGTGTCCTACTGAGCCAAGGTCTTCATTTGGTGTAGGGAAAAGTGGTTTTCTGGGACTGGGGCAGGATGCAGAACACCCTGTGGGAGGTTTTATTAAGGGAATAGTCGGAACTTACCAGAAAGGCCCCTAAATAAAACAGCCTTCGAATTCAAGCAGATCTGATAGAAAATAATAAACCTACAGGTTTGCCTAATTTGTGTGGCTGTGTATACTTGACTATA
The DNA here is from genome assembly GCF_009819655.1 of Sylvia atricapilla. NCBI lineage: Eukaryota > Metazoa > Chordata > Aves > Passeriformes > Sylviidae > Sylvia > Sylvia atricapilla. Next base: position 11,568,936 of record NC_089151.1, read on the forward strand.
GTGCATTTGCAATTCTAAATATATTTATTGTGAAAGAAATGTAAAGTCCTAACTAGTGTTTTACAAGCTGTACTTGCACTGATTTTTCAGTGAATTCTGGAGCACATATGACAACTAATTGTGTATATATGAGTGATTTAAAAAGAAGTTAGGGAACTCTGCAAAAAATTCCAAACAATTCAAAAAACAACAAAAAAGTGACAAAAATACTTCTCATGTAGAATATGAAGATGCTTCTTCTGATTTTAAATTTATTTTATTCCCTTATCTCTTCATTATAAGAGCTATTTGTGTTTAATCAAGGGTTCAGCTTTCCTCCAGCTCATATTCTATTCCTAATCAACCCTGTCAAGGAATCAGACTTCTGAATTTGTGATGTAGCTATCATTTCTATGGTAATAGGATAGTTGATGAGCACAGTGTTATTGACTCATTGTAGGATGAGGAAAAGGAAGACTGGACTGTGTGGGAGGCAGTTAACAGGGACATAAGTGACTGTAGTTGAAGAAAACAGGAGCACAGGAAATGATGGCCAATTAAAAGTATTTTTGTGAAAGGATTCCTTTCCAATTTGCCTCAATTTGAAGCTCTCTCTTATTTTATAAGCTCACCAATACCTTAAGAATCATATCAGAAATAGTAATTAATAAGTGTGTTTCAGTGCTTTTACCATTATACTTTATGTTATGGTGTCTTGATTTGTGCTTTGGTGATTGCTCATTGCAAACTTTAGAGGGAAGAAGATAATAATTGTGTTAGAGTTTTAAAAACCTGATCCTGTTTACCTGATCCTTGTGCTCTCAGTCTCTTACTGACATTATCTATCTTACTTCGGCACATTCATGTCTCCATGGTAGTGGTGATGGAACATGTTCCTTCTGGTCCAGACACTTCCTTGGGCTTTTGAAAGGGGGAAGTGGTAGAGCTTCAGATTGATTTTCATGCATTCCAAACCTGGAAGCAGAGAGGAAAAAAGTTAATGTGAGACCACCATATTTGTCCCTGGATCTCTCAAATGAATAATGCTGCTCTTTTTGGCTCCCATGCCATCTGCTACTGAGTAGTACATCACAGGTCTGCCTTCTTTTCCACACCTCTTCCAAAGCAAGGAAGATGGAAAGGCATGCAAAAACAACCCAGAGAGCTTATTTTAAGGATAAGAATCTTTAATTTCATTGGCTTGTGCTTTTGGAAGTGTTTTTAGGATGTCTAGTCCATTACTGTGTAACTCCTCTGTTTCTGGTACCTTTCATGACTTTCAAAGCTCCATCTCTGATCCAGGTCTTCCTTTCATGTAACCTTCCTCTGCTCGAGGTGTCCTTCAGCAGTGCTGTTCTCACTGTAGGAACAGCACATCCCTGGAAAAAGAAGGATTCCAACCAAAGTAACTGTATGTTGTGTAATAAATAGCTATGATATGGACCAGCCAAGGGAATACCAAGCCATACAGCTGGTGCTGATGTTCACACTGAAGACTTAATCAGGAAAGGTCCAGAAGACACTGTTTTACTTTCATCTGATCATGAATCAAGTCAGTCTTACCTGAGGAAACCCACTAAAATCCATTTGAACTTAGGTAAAAAGCAAAAGTCAAAGTAGCTGTTCTGTAGCCATTCATAACTTATTAACAATTGAAGGATTCTTCACAGTGCTTATCAGCATCTCAGTATACATAAAGGGTCTTGCCAGAATAGCCTTAAAATCATTTTATTATTCATCTTCATTGCGCTCCCAAAAGGGAACTCTAATGCAAGCCCAGTGCAAGGCAGAGGGGACTGTCTGTCGAAACTGGAGATACCACAACACATTCATGGGTTTGACAGGTTATCACCTTAATAAGAAGACTGTCAGAGACCTTCCAGCTCTCAAGCAAGAAGAAAGACCAGGCCAATTATCCAGATTCAGCCACAAAAATAATGGACTCAAATGAAATTCCAAAGCCTGCTAATGGACCCTGGAAGTGACTGAGAAGCTGAGGAGTTAGTGAACCATTGTTATTGCACATTGGCCTTTGCACACACTGACCAGCAATAAGTACTATAATCAATACTCTGGTTCTCAAATTAATATCCTTTCCATGTTGCATAGATTATCTTAAATTTGGGGACCTCTTCTGCCAGATGAGAAGCAGGGGTAGGGATTCAAATGACAATAGGAAAAAAACCCCAAACATCATGAGAGTGAAGCTAAGCAAAGAATCTCTTCTTCAGAGGCTGTACTGAAATTGCATTATAAATTACAGTTTTAAATCTATCCTGAATAATTTTAGAGGCAGCCTTGCTGATCTGATGTAGGAGGATGGAGCCAAGGCTCTTCTTGGTAAGACCAAGCAATAAAAAAAGAAGCAACAGGCACAAACTGTTGCATGGGGGTCCCACTTGATTGTGAGGAAGAACTTTACTGTGCAGAGACTAAGCACTGGAACAGATTGTCCAGAGAGTGTGTGGAGAGATAATCAATAACAGTCCTATTCCATGTGCTCAATACCGTCTAAAATTCATAGCTGTGAGGTCCATATCTCTCAAAAACCCAAATACAAAATAGGGAGTTAGCCCCCAGATCAAACAAATCACTCACTGGCAAAATCAATGTCATAAATTTTTGGTGAAACCAGATTTAGGTAACCACCTGCATAATAAAAGACAAAAACTTTAGTTTCAACTGTTTTGCAGTCTTATTTAGGTCTATATGAATACACAGCTTGGTCAGTAGAAACAGAAAAATTATTAAAAAACAATGAAGGGTAAACTGGGTAAGAGTAAATTTTAAAGAAATTTATCTTTTGGTGCAAATTTTCTGTTTGTATAATCAAGAAAACAGGATAAGAAAATAGGAACGTGTGATATCCACTAGTGCATAGGGTTATTTTTTTCTTTTTATTTTTTTCTTTTTTTTTTTTTGCATCAGTAAAATAGGTTGTTGATAGCCTGTCAATTTTCCTGGGAGAGAGCTTCCTGTGAAAGTATTTATCTTCTGAAGCCAAGAAAATATATGCTGGAAAATTACCTTGTTTATCTCTCCTGATGATGTCTGCCTAGTGAAAATGTTTTTAATTGCCCTTGCCTTCCAGAGAAGCAGATCTTATCATATCACATTATCATGTAATCTTCCAGGGCCTATAATGTGACATATGGGTTTATTAGTGGGTAACATCTGAAGTGACACAGTTTTAACTAAACATAGATCTAGTCAAGATGCCTGCAACCTTTAGGATCAACAGAGATGATTGGTTTGAGAACTAATGATTCTTATTTTTAAAGTATACACAGCTATCCTCAGCAATATTCACACTTTGGTGTGGTCTTTTATCCCACTAAATCAAATAAAATTATAAATTACTACGGTAATCACATGTAGTGTAAATTTTGTATTGCTTTGGGTTTTAATAATAGATTTTTCTATTTAAGGAAGTACCTTTGATCCAAACAAAAGAGTCTGCCTTAAAAAAAAAGAGAAAAGAAAAAAAAAAAGCTGTTTCATTTTATATTGGAAAAATACAATGTGACATCTGGAGAATAAATTGTTCAGTCAGCCAGAAATACGCCTTGTAAAAATTGCTTAGGTTTCTGTAACAAGATTATTTACTGCGACTGTTCACCTATAATACAGCACACTTCTGAAATGGACCTTTTATGAAACACATCAAGCACAGTGGAAATGTATTCAGTGCATTAATCTACAACACTACACACTTTACAACACTTTTAGAACAGATTTTGAAACTCAGATCATCTAATGAGACAGAAAGTTTTTTCTTTATATTCATTCCAGTCACGTTTTACCCTAAGCCCTCAGAGTATTTAACATAATGCAATAGGGTTTTTTAGAAAATACAGACAAACAAAATGTATTACTTTTCAGATGACTAGTGATCTCGGACTGTTCTCTGTGCATATTTCCCCTGCCTGTACATAAGGCAGATACCACATCTATCTTTGGCTCTAGTTTTATAAATATTTGAGCACTTCCAAACATGGCAGTTTCTAATCATAGTTTTGTGTAATCAATAGCAACATCAGTATGATTCTGATCATACTAAAGCCAAAAAAGGGCCTGACACAGAGAGGGCGGCATTGATTTGCTTTGGCTCTAGGTGTCTCAAATGAAGTAACATTAAAAAATGGAAGCAATGAAAAGGATGCATTTGTGCCTTGTTTTAGGCCCTGGATATGCAAAGAGCAACACATGTTCTGTAACAAGGTGATTTCTAGATCAGAATAAAATAATGAGTAAAGATTGGAATAAAAGTTGATTCAAGAAATATCCAGATGTAGCAATGAAAAATTAAATTTTACTAGTGATATCTGTGAATAGCAAATATCTAAATCCCAAGCAAAATGACAGCAATCTAACACCTATTTTTTCCCTGTAAAATAGGTTACAGTGAAGTTGCAAGAATGTAGGAGGAGAGTCATTCTTTGACATGCAATTCAGAAATTACTGCATTCAAATTGTGAGATAGATACTGAGACAGCAGCAGAACGAAATAATGGTCACAAAAGCAAGAATCTTTCAGTTTCTAAACACAGAAGGCAATCTTTAATTGCTATCTTGCCTGAAAGTATGAAGAGTATTCTGTTGACTGGTAAAAACATTGCATAAATCACAGGTTGGAATGCTTGACTCAGACACTGGTGCTGTCATACGTGGCAAGTCCGGTTGTCCCAAAACAGTGTTCCTTTTTTTCTCCAGAAGTCCGTTATAAAAATGAGACTCAAGATCATAAAATTCTTCAACTGTCAATTGTCATTAAAGATTTAGGTGGTAAAAGAAACCAGCCAAAGAACAAGAATGCAGTGTAAAAGCAAAAAGTATATAAAAATCCACTTATTTTTTAGTTTAGATTCCCCTCTGTTCCAGCAGCAGGGTTTATAGGAGTGTCTCAGCACAGGTAAACTGCAGGTTTACCTTCAGGTTTTGGGGTGAGTATTCAAGCTTGCCTGGATTTCTTGCCAGTTCAAGTTGCTTATCATGAATAGAAGTCCAAAATGCCCACCAATTTTATAACATAGGATATTAACTTGGAAATTGCTGCTGTGGATTGCAATTACTTTCAGTGCTTTATACCAAGATATTACATTTCCTTTGTTGCAAGATAATGGTACCATATGGAGAAGGCTGAAATTCACCGACCCGAGGAAATGAGCAGTCCTTGAATTCTTCGTTTCTGCCACTGACTCAGAATTGGTCTGAGAACTTGAGTTTCGTCTTGGTAGTCTGATATCTATCTTCGTTATGGATTTTACAGTATTTTGCATATGTAAACTGCTGTATAAGTGGTTTCATTTTTACTTATATTAAAATAAACCTTCATTAACAAAAAGAAGTAATTTATACAGGCACGGAGTAATTGAGAGATGTTATCTGCCAGAAGTTGCTACCTGTCGTCTTGCTTTCAAAGATATTTCTTTCTGTTTCTTCTGTGTCTTTCCACTTAAAATCAAATCATTCCAAGATTGTGAAGTATTTTTCTTCAGAAGCCTTCTGATGTTGTCATTTTTGTATCTTCAGATGTTCAATTGTTGCAGTGCTCTGCGTTTCCTGCAGATTTCATTCTTTGCAGAATGATTCATGTAATTTACTGCAAGCAGTGTCTACTGTATGTTTACTTCTTCAGCCACCAGAATATGCATGCATCAGAAGTCATACTGTTTCCTGTAATAACCTCTGGTTTCTTTGTTCTAAAAAATGTCGTAATTTATCCGAAATGCTGTTATGGTGTTCCTTTTATTTTCTACCTTTATTTTCCTCGATTGCTTTTACACTCCACTCCATTTTGCAGTACTGGTGCTTTACTTGTCTTCTTTTTTTAGCTTTGATTATGTTTTGGTTTCATGTCCTTGGTTTTACCATATAAACAATGACTTTGAGCTTATTGTTAGCAGAGGTTTATATGGAGAACTTGAGCTGGCATATACTGCAGGCAGTTATGAATGGAAACAAAAGGTATTGTGTGCAACACAGTGTGTATCTGAACAGACGAAATAATAAAGTAGTAAATGATATAAAGTAAATCGCTTGATTTACTCAATACCTGTTAGTATTGTCAAGTAGCAAATAGATAACTGAATCAATCAGGGAGAAGAGTGGCACCTCTTCATGTAGAAGTTCCATACATCCCTTAACTTTCCAGATCAAGTTTCCCCAAGGACTATTGTGTTCCTCAGCTTTTAATGCCCCAAGTGGTTGGTGCTCTTGCTTGGTGTAACTCTGAGAATTGTGTGACTTAATGGAGAAACTCCTTGGGTATAGGAGGTAAAACAATGTAAAATATTATTCTCCTATTATTTAAAGTTCCCCCAATTTAAAATCTGATTTTTTATTGATATGGGAATCTGACTCCCTTACAAAATGGTGTCAAGAGCTCCACCCTGTCTTGGCCCTAGTCCTCTATGTCTATGTTGAAGGAAAAAAAGCCAATTATCAAGAAAATAGCAACAATTCCTAAATGGTGGGAAAGGGAGTTAGACAAGGCCTTTGCCTTTCACCAATCCACATAGTTTTGTACTGCTTCTCAAGTACAAAACTCAAGTACTGCTTCTCAGGCTCAAGTAAATCAGATGTTTAAATGTATGATCAGTAAACTAAATATGAAATAGAGTAGTACTGGGCAGAGAGAAAACAGGAGGTAGATAGGGCTCCAGATATTACTGATGTTCTTTTGGATGATTGAATTAAAACTAGAGCACATACTGAATATGAGTATATATCACAGTAAGAAATAGAACTCAAAGGAAAGTTAAGCTAGCTCCTTTTGTTGACAAGGCTTCTTTTATAATAATACCACTGAAAAAAATGTTTCTCTCTGCACATTCTACACATAGAGTGCAGGAATATGATTTTTTGTGTGGATTCATGGTTATAGCTTTAGACAGACTTTAAAACTTCCAGAGAATTTTCCTGTTCAGTTATGATCCTGCACTTCAGTGATAATATTATTCTTTCTGTGCTCAGTAATCCTTGGTCAGCTACTTGGGCTTACAATATCATTAACTTTTTCAAACCAAATCCCAATATTAAAGTAAAAATCTACAGTAAAAGGATGTGAAATAAATAAGCTTCTGCTCTGTAAAACTTCATATAAAATACATACAGTAAGCTACTACTATCATAGTAGCTATATAATAAAGTATACTGTAAATCCCTACATAGAAAAATAAAGACTACAGAAATGGAAAAATTCAAGTATAATACTTAGAATACGAAAATATGTATATTATAGTATTAAAATTACTATTGGTTCATAATAGCCATTCCTTAAGACTGCTCAACTGTTATCCATAGAAATTGCAGAAAAGCAGCCCTAGTTCTGGAGAAATTTGGTGTTTGGCACTAGTAGAAGTGTAAAATGTTTAAGTGCTTCAGAGCCACTCAGTGTTTCATGACCCCACCCTGCCCTCTTGGGTAGATTCTTAAATCATTATGGTTGCAGATGTCAAGGGGAGAGGCCGGTTGTGCTAATCTCCTGTTCCCATGCTGTAACACCACCATTTAACACAGCCCTTTGGCCCTTTCCTCTTTGTAAAGCACAGGTCTGGTATTCCTAATTCCCAGAGTGTTTGAAAGGGAGGAGGATGCAGTGTTCTGAGAAAAGCACTTGGTGTGTTCTCTCTGTTGCACACCTCAGCTGACACCTTTCCTTTGCTGCAGGGTGGACACAGGGGGCTCATGTAACCCTTGAATTTTAGCTTTTTCCTTCCCTCAGCCACATCTTCCCTTCCCAGCTCGTTCTGTGAACCTGATGAGTGTGAGCCCATGTTTTTGGGAAGGCAAGGGAGGGGTTGGGAACAGCAGAACGGAGTCTCCTTACTTGATCAAAACAAAACATTGCTGTGGTCTGGCTGTGTGGCAGATCCATAAAACATCTCATGGAGACTGTGCCAGCTCAGAAGGTGTGCTGAGGTAAATAATGCTAGAAAAGGCATTAGGCTCAGGTCAATAGAAAATGAAGGCTTTGGCTTGGAATAATGAAGCTATTTGGACTAGACTAGTTTAGTGAAATGTGTGGTGAAAATCTTTATTTGCAGGAAATGCACCTGCCCAGTAAGTGGGGAAGTACCCAGCTGATGATTAAAGAGTGTATTTGGGAATATCATGTTTAAGCTGGTGAAAGAACGAAAAATGTGTAGTTTTTAAGGAAAAAAAAAAGCTTTCTCCAAGAAGTAATGTATCCATTCATTTCTGTAGTAGTTCAGCTACATCACTGTAAAGAGTTTTTCTGTTAGATTCAAAAAACTGAAGGACGCAGAGAAAACTATTAGCTGAAATACTGTGAAATGTGCATATTTTTCTCTGCTGAGTTTTTATCTCCTTAAAAACTTTTCCTGATATAATTGGAAAAATTCCTTTATTTCTTATAGTTTATAGCATGAATAATCACTACATAAGGTTTATTAGACTGATGAATGTGAGTATTAGGTTACTTATTTCTGATAAATGAAAATCAATTCAATAGATTAAAAGAAATTACAATACCAACAATTAACACTACAGCTTGTTTTATAGTTCTTCCAAAAAAGTCTAGTTAGGAATTCTGCCTATGTCTACATATAAAAAATGGATTCATTTTATAAATAGTATATTTCACATGGTAGTTAAGTTGAATTTTCCACCTATTTTCTGCAAGGTATGCTGGCAGGAATAAAGTTGGAATTGAAACCCCCAGGCTGCAAATACTTCCAACTTGCAGTTACTAAAGGTATTTTTACTTAAATTCTTAATCTAGAATTTTGTTAAATTTATCCTCCTTTGATAAAATCTTTGCACCTCTGTATCTTACATGTACTTAACAGGTTGATCTAAAATCTCACTGCTCTTTCTTCTACTCTGCTTCCCCTCTTTTTGAGACAATTTAATGAATGCAGTTGTTCTCTAGACATTTTTGGACATATCATCTACAGAATAATTTGCAGTATTATTTTATGGTTTAAATAATGTTCCCTTGTTCAGAAACCCACTACTATAATCATTTATTGATTGGCTAGTATTGAAATACTATTGATCGCTGGCACAATGTAAATTAGTATTTTATATCTGATGCCACATTGCAAAATATTAGCATTCAGATTAAAAACAACTGCACTCTGCCAAGGAAAGATAGATATAGGGCCAAAGCAATTGGATTTTGAAATACATTTATGCTTATTTTTTAAAGCATTTCAATTTGGGGAAAATGAAATTGAGGGTAAGCTTTTTGCCCGGTACTGTGTACGTTAGGGGTTTACCCAAGGGGATAAATCCAAACCATGAAGGTAATTTAGCTTCAGTACTAGACAAAAATCTCTTGGCTCACATAAGCAATGCTAAAGGTTGAGAACAGCTGCAGATCTCTTAAAATCATGCTTTTTCTGCAAAATCAGTTTTTGTATTTCTATATGCACCATCTATTTATAAATATTTCTATGGCTATGTAGCTTCCTCTTTATAAGTGGGTTATTTTAGTACACGTTTGATCACACAAATTTATTCCGATTATTTCAAGGTCAGGATGAAATTTAAAAAGAAAAATGTCTATAGAGAGAGTTTTTTCTTAGATGTTATTTCAAAAGGTGATCTTTCATAGAAAGTGTTTTAAAATATTATCTGCACAAAACTCAAAGTATTGAAAATATTTATTAAGCAGTTTAGGTTTTGCTTTGAAGGGAAAGCTGTATTAATTTCTTATTTACTTTTTCCTTTATTAGCTTTTGATGAAAAAAGCTAAGAGCTGATAAAACCAAAACTGTTTCTTCAGTATACATTTTTGCAAATACTGCTAAGCAAAACTTCCTTGTTTATATAGAATTAAAATAATGTCTTTAAAGGCAGAAAAAAAAAGTATAGGGAACCAAAAAGTTGCAATCTGTTTAGCCTGGGTTTTTTCCTTTACTAAAATGAACAAAATAGATGTCAGTTGTATAGAGAAGGACTTTCAAATAGAGATAATTGTCCTTGCTGAGTAGAAGTTTGAAACACCTATAAGAAGCTTCTGCCAGTATTTGAAAATTCTGTTGTGTATGAATTTTCCAGAAACTATATTTTTTTGTCTAAGGATTATAATTTAAAACTACACGTGGTCTTTGCTTCTACATTCTATACTGATTTTATTATCACCACAACCTTTTGTAGTTGCCTTTTTTTCAAAAATGCCTTATCTAGATATAATTTGGTGCGTGAGCTCATGCTGGTTTTGCTTTTCAATACAAAGCTCCTATATTCATCCTTGCCTATACCTCAGATAGGTTTAGAGCTGACAAAATTTGTATATAAAATTCCATATGCCACCTTGATGCCATTGCAGGAGGCAATTTGTCTTCTGAAATTTTCCAAGTGCTATTTATGCTGAATACTGGCAGCTTCATGCAAGCTGTGATTGCTGTGAAAATGGAAGAGCAGTATGTTCTGATCTGTTGACCCTCATAGATATTTGTTTGGGGTAGACTTTCATTTTTACTTTTGCTATCCCTAGTGGCGCTCTTTATTTTTGTTTGTTTGTTCATTTTGTTTTGTTTTGTATTTTTGTTTTGTTTTGTATTTTTGTTTTGGTTTTCCTTTTTGTGAATTGAGTTAATTCAGACAGAGGTTGCTAGTTTGGGGTTCAAGTTCACATTTACCTTGGTGGTTGATGGCAGTAGTTACCCTGCAGGACTGAGGAGTGTGGTAGAAGCCCAACACGAGTGTTTCCAAGTACTCAGTCCTACAAACAAATACTGCTAATACAGAAATGTTAATAGCAGCAGCCTCCCTGGTGTGCCTGGAGAAATAGGAAATGGCTTACTCTTGGTAAAAACCTTAGATGATCAGTTGCTCATAGATTTAGTTGAACATTTGTAATAACACTCATGTTCTTCAAGCCTGTGGTGTACTTTTACCCCTTCCTGTCCTTGGGCACAGTGTCAGTGTGAATGACACCAAGGCTCTTCCTCACCAATTTCTATTAACAAGCTATTTGTATTAATAAATTAGTAAATCCGATACAGTGCCAAGTGTAGGGGAGGCTTGAGAACTCCAATTCTAAGATGTCATTCCTGAGAGAGAGTGTCACACAGCACCAGATTACACACCATAGGCTGGGTGATAGTAATCCTTGGAGTTATCACCAGCTTGGCTTCTCTTATCTATAGAGATATCCTGGCACCTGTCTTTTTACAGCTGCATGATTTGCTTCCCATCATGCCACAATAATACATTTCCCCTGCTCGTGTATATAATTATCTTTCCTGGTATTTGAAGTTCTCTAGTGTAAAGCATCAAGTAGAAAAACTCATATTGTGTTATCAACAATCTAGAAAGAGTGTTTCTTGCAACTCTTGCTTAATTTTTAAGATAGTTTTTGCTGATAATTTACAGCCACCAAGATGGTTCTGTGATCCCTCCCCTTCACACAGACACACAGTGCATACACCCACACATTTTTCCCTCTTAGTTGATGGAGGGCATAATTTTGACTCTGAAAATCCATTTAGATATAAACTATAGAGCACTGTTCTATTAAGAACCATGCTGGTAACAGTGAGTGAATTAAAAATTCATTCAAGCATTAATTTATAAGAGGGTGTTTAATTAGCTTACTACTTATCAAAACAGATAGAGTATGACCATTCATAGCTACAGAATTATTGTATTTTGCCTTCTTTATGGCAATTAATAATTTTGAGATAACTGGTCAATGTAGGGATAAAAGATATTTTTTAAGGAATTGTTTTTTAGAAATGCATTGTAAACTTTTTCTTTCCCTGAACATTTTTCATGATGCTTAGTTCAAAATCACAGATGTTTTTTGTCTTGAGACACCCTAGTTTTCCACCCCAGCTTTTCAGTTGTCTCAGTTTAACTGCCTGGGTAATTCTTAATCTTGCTGTGTTACATTCAGAATCCACAGTGCCCTTGAGAGTCTGTCCAAATTCGTGACTTTCTTCTAATAATATTTTATTTAGTTGGTCTTTCAAGTGACAGATCTTAAGTCCAGAACTTCAGGTTTGGCCAGGAAGCTCCTTGTCCTTGAATTCTGTATGATAATCCCAAAGAAAAACTGGCTGGCAGAGTCGATGTCAGCCTGGGCATGCCAGTCGGTGAACATGCACCCATATCATGTCTTCCAACAACTCAAGCTTCAATTTTGCTTTATTTATCAATTCTATCAGGAGAAAAATTCACTCCAGCACAAAGGGCACAGTTACACTGATATATTTCCTGAATCATTAGGGAGGTTAAGTGACTTGTGGACAATTAGGTCAATATTGTATTGAAAAATAATATTCTTTTTAAGCTGAGTGATCTTATAATCATCTACAGAGTTTTGAAGCCCGAGAAGCAGACAAAAATAGTAGCAGTAAAAATAAAGAAAGAATTTTCTTTTAGAAAGTTAATTCTACTTCATAATTCTGCTTCTATGGTAGATGCAGTGAGACAGTTTAAAATTTTTGTGGGAAGGGTTAAGTATTTAAAATATACTAATAGAACAATGAATGATCCCCAAGGAAAAAAAAAAAAAAAAAGTAGAAAAGATGTTTTCCAGACTTGGCCCCTTTCTCCTAAATTCCACAAAGAGCACCACTGCTAGAATGGCAAATGAGTATTTACTTTGGAAAATTGCTTGCTTTTTGAATAAGTCATGTTGTTGAGGGTAGAATGGAATAACCTACATCATAAATTAATGCTGTTAAAATGAGTACTTGATATGAATCCTGGGAAATGTTCTTTGCCATCAGTGTTTGGAAAAAGCAGGAGCTGTGCAGCAGCCAAACCAATTTGCATTGCTTGAAAACACATAGGTTTCCCACTACTGATGAATTAACAAATACTTTGGATCAGCTCCATCTTGTAGTGTTGTTAATGTTTACCTAAAAAAGCAATAATGCAAGAAGGTACAGTATGTGATTTGGAAGTAAATCAATACTGAAGTTCAATGAAGAATTGTAAGTTAGACGAACAAAAAGAAATGAAATTCTGTGGACCTGAACACCTGACATATATCACTGAGCACAGGCCAACAAAGGCTGTCTAATACACAATTTCGGTGTACTTGTGAGGAGATGTTTATGTTAGTTTGGAAAAATTCTATATTCCTGCTGGCCAAACTGTCAGTTACAGCATCTCTCCAGTGTTGAATATCCTTGCAATTTTCAATATTTTACTTTTTTCTGTTTCTCCTAATTCCATTCCATTTTGTTTATTTTTCATGCTATTCTCTTGTCATTGGCCCCATAAATGGCTCACTTCTTCCCAGTAACTGAAACACTCTGATTTAAACACTTCTGTATTTTGTGATAGACCATTCAAGCAGCTGCTTACTGCCTTTCCTATAATAATTAGTGTTTTATTTTCCCACTCAGAAAAAAAAAAAAAAAAACCTCTTTAGGTTAACCACTGTAAATTGTATATATTGTTGTTTTAGAATTGACCAGACAAAATTCCTGAGCACCACTACTGGTGAAAAAGAGACGAGTTCAGTGACCTTTCTGGGCACTGTGTCATCATTTAGGAAGGAAACGTAACAGACCTTTGCTCTCTATGTGCAGGATCACATTTTTCCAGTTTTTAAACAAAACAAGCACTGTACTTTCTAGTACGACAACGGCCATATGGGATTGTTCCATGATCAATATTTAAAAATTATCTGATGACAGTAAAAGTAGCTGATAAGGAGGGAGGAGGCAAAAACCATCTCTGCAAGCTTCTTCCATATGGAATCTTGCCTCAGCTATGGCTGTAAATCTCAAACAGGAGTAACTGGGAAGCCCCTTAGTTTGCTCCCTGAGTGATCCTCTTCCCTCCAACTCCCTGACCCCAAACTTGTCTTTATTCCCTGGGCAGTGTGAACTCATACTTTCAGCTTTATAGCCATGAAGAGTAATGTTTGAAACACAAATACATGGCAATTACTATACTGAAGAGGAGCTCTAGTTTTGCCATTCAACATTTGGACTAATAGGGGTCATCTGTGAAGTGCTCATTAAGTTTGTCTTAATATCCAAAACCAGAGTTTTAAACCACTTCAAATAATTCTTTGTCAGCATTAAGTAAAATTCTTTGTTTCGACCAGTGCATCTCAAGAATTTATCTATGGGAAATCTATTCCCTCTGTGAATCTTGTTTAATTTATGGCCTTAGCAAAATGCCATGGTAAGGAGTCCCAAAATCTAATTATGTGTTGTGTGAGAAAAATTATTTTCCTTTTATCAGTTCCTAATTTGCCCCACTTCAATTTAATAACTAACTCATTTTGTTGTATTATGGAAGAGAAGAAGAAAAGCTCCCAGTTGACCTTCTTTATAGCTTTCATTACTTCTTAATACACTTTTTGTCATGCCTGTTCCTATTTGTCTTCTTTTCAAGAAAATAAACAAAATAGGTTTAAAAGGCAATTTATCCTGATTTAAGAGATTTTTTTTTTTCTTCCATCATACCTGTCTCTTCTGTGAACCCCATTTCTTCACTATCCCTCATGAGATGCAGAAAATCTCCAGGTGTTTTAATCCACATTATTTCATTCTTTTCCTTATATAGTAAAACTTTCTTCTGTTTTTATGAGTTCCCATTCCTGCTGCAGGCCATGCTTCAGGTCTTCACAATATTGGTTAGATGCCTTTCCTGGATTATATCAGCTCGGAACTTGCTAAGATGAATGACTAATTTCCATTGACTCCCCAATGTACATTAATTTTCATTTATCAATATTGAACTTTTTTGTAGAGGCTTTGACCTACATTATTAAGCCATTTGAAAGAAACCAATAGCTCTACCAAACATCAGGTTTTGTCATCCTTGGGCAGTAATAATGTTTTGTCAACATAAAACGACAAACAGATTTGAAGCCTGATGCAATTATGAAGAATTCCTCATTCTTTCATAACTGTTTCACTGAGACACAGAATGAATATCTTTTGTGGGATTTGGACACCTGCATTCTGGGGTTAAGAAAAAAGGCTTGCTCCCTTTTGGCCTTATATGATGAAATCCAGTATGAACTTTCCAGTCCAGTTTGGTTCTCTTAGAGGGGGCTCCAGGTTTCTAAACGACTGCTATGATCTCAGAATTTCACTGTACCAGGATTACACTGGAATGGCCAGTTTGGACTTGATATGTGAACTATATGTCATGTAAACGGGCCATTGGAACGTAGTGATTTACTGCACATTCCACCACATTTCTGTATTACTTACCCTCAGCTCAATGGCTGAAAAACTTTATTCAAAAGCCTTGGGAAGCAGAACTGGAAATTTTGTGTTGAACTTTGAGTGTTTAAAGGCCCTTTCTGAATTCCAAATCCTCTGCCATTGTTCTTGTGTTCTGCATTTGAAGTGCCATGGCCAGGGTGCCAGGGTGTCTTCATCATGATGGTGGAAATTTGCTATAGCTCAGCAAGAAGGCACTGAACTGCTTACAAGTCATCCAAGAGCCCCTTCCTTGTTCATATTTCATGTGACACATAGATTACCTTCTTGACTACTTATATTTCCTAGCTCTAAATGCTGTGCTATTTGTCTGATGTGCATCTTAGTCAGGATTCAGCATAATTCTTATGAATTGATTTAACAATCTTTGTCATGTGGCTATTGAACTTAAGAGGTTTAAATCTATCTGTCACTGAGCTGCACTGTTCCTTATCACTTAGCACTCTTTTTCTTCACCTTCCTCGACTCTCTAGTGTCACTGGTGCATTTTTGGCACTAAATCTGGCCCTGCTGCTCCCTCGACAGTCTCATTAACTTTACCCTGAGGTGTGGATTTTCGTTAGTAGCCTTTTCTGAACCCAATCTCATCAGCAGATTGTAATTGTGCTCTGAAATTAAAGCTGGAGTATTTATCTGTTAGGTTTTAGGGACTCGGGTGCAAGTTGTACTTGTTCCTCCTGTTTTACAACCTCCTGACATAAGCAGTTATTTTTAGGTGTGTAACTTAGGTTGTGAGCATCTGATGTATAAGAACTGCTTACAGAGCAGGAGTGTGTCGTTACAGAGTGTGTACCTGCAGTATATGAGTGCTCCCATGAATTCCTCATTTTATTCTTCACTGACACTGTATCTGCTTAGTTTCAAGGGCATTGCAGAGTGGCAGTGGGGGTGGGATGTAGAAGGCAGCTTGCTGCTGACAATTCTGGCATAAACATTCTTTGTAACAGACATAATTTGGATACCAGGCTGAATTTTCAGCGGTAATTAACAGGTTGAGTAACCTCAGCAGTTGTTTATAAAGTACCTGCAGAAGTTGTTCTCTAGAGGATGGGCATTTTAGTATTGAGCAATTTATACTCTGGCAGATACACTCTGTGAACAGCACTTTACCTGATCCAAATTCACATTGAATTAAAATTGGATTAGGTACGAACAAGTTCTCCATAAAAGCATCAGAATTATTATGAAAGAACCCTCTATGATAAATTTGGAACAAAATGAGAATGCTAAAACCCCCAGGTTTCATATTTCACATATGAATTTTTCTCTGGCAGAAATATTGCTAAAAATGTTTTAATTAATGCACCTTTTCTCCAGAAAAGTGAACTTACTGCAAAAGAGAAAAGCACAGAAAGCGTGTCTTGAATGCATATATTAGATCCTATGAGCTTCAAAATATGCCAACATTTGGCATGTTGCTAAGGGCATTATGTGAACATTTGTATATCTAAATCATGTAAAATCACTACTGCAATAATTGCTCAACTTGTTTTTCTGAAACTGTTGAAGCTGGTTTGGTAAAACTAGGGGGAAATAATGTTCTGGTAGACAAAATGGTAAGAAAGTTGTTGGTATCTTTAGCCGAGACAGTGAAAGACCATCCTAGTCAGTTTGTGAAACGTAACAAAATTTTAATTTACTTCTCTGACTTCTCCTTGTTTGGAGCACTGTGCAGGCAGAGGGAAAGTCTCACAGTAAAAACCCAAAACAAAAGCAGACCAGTGGTTGCATGTGGTGCACACCTACACCTGCACACCTACACCTGGCCTCTGTTGTGGGTGATTCCAATTGAAGCTAAAAGAGCTAAAGCAGCTGGGTAATTTTAATATAAGAAAAACCAGCGAGGTACAACTGTATTTTTAAATGCTAATAATAACATTTAATAGATTTCAACTACCAACTGGTATAAGCTAGATACAGTGCTGCTGCTGCAGAGGAAAGAAGAGCTGGCCACTTTACAGCAAATCAGGCTCTATGTTGTGTTTCAAAAGTGTTTCCATCAAACCCTTCAGATGCAAGCAGATTTCACTATTGATTATCACTTATTCTACTGTGAGTACTAAAGAAGAGAGCCAAATGCTCCAAGATATACTAAAAATGATCATAGATTTTCTCTTTCAAGTTTTTGTGACTGGGAATAAAGTGTGCTTTGGTGCGCTTGTATGGAAACATGTATAAAGGAAAGGAAATGGAGCAGGCTGGATTTGTTCTCAGGGAATAAGGTTAGAATGTGATGTCTAATAATGTCTCAAAATATCTAAAAGTATAATAAAGAAGATTTGAAAGCAATCAGAGGTGTTAAAACAAAGAGCTTTCATATGCATGTATTCAGCAGTACAGAGGTAATAATGTGAGCAGAGTATCAGTCCTTAAATCCAGTGGTGCTACTGGAGAAAACACTAGAGTGTTTTTAAACCCTAAAGTTTAGGTTTTTAATTTGATCTGTTGTGTTGCAGTATCCTACAATGGTGCTACACTGACAAAGAAATGCCCTTGCTGTACAGGTAAGCCAGTATCACTTACATGCCATCTGTATTAAAAATAATTCTGCTGTGTGAGGTTGCTGAAGTTGTATTGGTATAAAATACTAAGTATTTAGACTTAGAGCAGTTATTCCATTTTTGTTGTTCTTGGGAATCAAAGGGAGCATTGCTGTGTTCCCTTAGGTATATCTAGAGATATCACTCTTAGAAGTATCAAAAATCCCCGTGGTGGTATGGAAACAGATTATATCACATACTTGTTTACCCTTTGGTTCCTAATAGAGGGGAAAACAAATGCTACAGTTAAAAGAATATTTAGCAATAAGTTGAGAATATGAATGGATGTTTTAATGTAGTTTATTTTGGTATGCAGTGGGCTGACAGGAAAGGATGATGAGAAATACCCGTTGACACATCTTGGGATGACACATCTCAGTCTATTATCATTTGTGTATTGTACCACTGTTTTAGTCCTTGATGAAGCGCATGCGCTATGGGGGTCCAAAAAGTGTAGCTTCATACTGAAGTGCAACATGGCATTGTTTGATGTGATCTGTTTCTTCTTGTCATTCAAGCCCATTTAAAGAAGATGTGTAATTCTGCCAAGCCTGAATTGACTGGTAACACTCATGAATATTTATCATGTCTCTGATTTGGTTTTTTCCTATTTTATTCCACATAATATTGCTGCTGATCAGATTAGTGATGGTGACGGTGGTGTTGGCAGGAAAAAAGTAAAGACCAAATTCTAGACAAAACCAGATTTCTGACTAGACCTTAAGAATTGTGTGTGTCCATTTTGGGTAATCTGGGAGGCCTGAAGTAATAGCTGTGAAATACAAACACAACTTAGTGAAGGAGGGGGCTATTGTAGAAGTCCATATACTCACAAGCATTGTAGAAGAGAGGAATAAGAGGCAGTTATTTCTGGCAACATAAGGACTATGCTGCTAGCCTATAACTCTGGTCAAGGGGCAAGTTTAACAGAAGTTAAAGGATGCACTCACCCATTTTATGAGAGATCCACATGTAGAATTCATTAAGGTGTTGTGGGAACTAAAACCACAAATGGATTCACAATGATGTAACACAAATTCATAGCATTAAGTCCAGCTGTTATTAAATGCAATGATCCACATGAAGTCTTCATCTGAGAAAGCTTTGCTTGGGAAGAATACTTTGGAAAAGATGCTTCCATACAGCCCCTGGTTAATATCTCCTGGTTATATCCTAAGATATCTCCTCCTGGTTAATGTCAAGGCTAGAAGGAGTATCCTAGTTTGCACCTGTAAAAATACCACTTCGGGGTTTTACATGGCTCCTTTACTTCCAGGAGGTTGCAAATTTGATAAGCCTTCAGCAGTCACTGACTTCCAGACTCTTGGGTCCCAGTCTATTGTTCTGGAGTGTTTTACCCAATGCACGTATTGTAAAGATTCCATGTGTGTGTTATCTCCCTCAAACATAGGTGCAGAAGCTTTATAAACTGCCATTCTGATGTTCCTTGCCTGGGAAACTTGCCCTCCACTACACACATTTGGTACTCGTACATTATCTTTTGGCTTCCCATGCACATGCCCATCTGTTCCCATGGCATTGTGCCTGCTCACAAGATGGTGTGCCAGCTTCACTAGACAATGATGCCAATCAAATAAGAGTTGTTGCAAGTGCTTTCTTTTCTAAAAGTAGCCCCTTTCAAGTGAAAGCAATGCTATAATGGTGCCACTCGTCTCCTTTTTCCTGTTTACACCTGCTGACACTTATCCTCCAAGATAGTGCTGGAATAGTAAAAGAGAGGGAGAGATGCAACATGGGGCAGTTCAGGACTGTCGGAAAATACAAGCAGAATCACCACAGCAATTTCAAAAAGACATATTAAAGTCAGAGCACGCTGACCATGTTGATCGGGGACAGACGCAAAAGAAGGCAGAAATATTTAATTGTAAAGAAAAGCTTGAGAATAAGGGTATTGCTGGCAAAACAACAGCAAAACCCAACAACAACAAAAAACAACAAAACCCATAAAAAACCCAAAAAAACCCCAACCAAACAACCAACCAAACAAACAACCAACAAAAACCCAACAAAAAACAAACAAAAAACAAAAAAAAAAAACCCAAGCTTTTTATATGCGTTACTTGTGTGTGTGTGTGTGTGTGTGTACCCAGCTTTCCAACGATAACCTATAAAGCTCAAAGGTGTAAGTGCAGGTAAACCTTCTTATTCTGTTGTGTGTTCGTCAACTCCCAAGAAACTGGGAATTAGACCTAGGAAAAACTCTGACATAAAAGTCAAATTGTCTGACAGTTTGTTATAAAATGTATAACCAGCTAGGACTGGAAAGAACCTCCTTTCTTCCTTTCCATTTGTTATATAAGCCAAAAAATTAATTCAGTATTTCACATCTGAACGCATAATGCCACTTTTCATGTTTTCTGCTTTCATTTGAAAGGATATCAGCCCTGAGAGCACCAGTTTAGACACAATGTAGAATATCTTGATGCAGTCTGCAAAGCTCTGAGAGGTGTTAGTATTCAGAAATTAATCTGAGAACAAAGCAATGATAAAGTTTGATCTGAGGTGACAAATATTTTCTTCATTTTTGCCATTTAAAAATGTTTATGGGCTATAACTGGGTGCGTGTTTGTGTCATTCTGAAAATTCTGCTCAAATCATGACCCTTTTTAAGTATATCATCTAACTGTTCCTTTCAGAACGCTTGCTCAGCTTGGTATTTTCCCCATCCCTGAATAGAGTTAGTAGCACCTTACTTTGAAATTGTGAAGTCAAGAGTTAATTATTGAATTTGCATAGCATATGGTAAGAAACCGTGAAGCAGTTCCTGAGGTGCACAAACCTTGCATTATTAATCCATGGAATTACTGGGGAAAAATTAATCTTAACAGAAATAAAGAACGACTCTCAGTTCTTACTTATGATGATCATCTTGATACTTGAAAGCCCCTTAATAGCCCATTAGCAACCCATTATAGTGATCTTTCTGCTAAGGTGACCATCTCCTGTAATGACAGATGTGATTAAACACAATACATCTTCACGGCTTTTGGATTGGCTAGCACTTGGTCCAGGATGCAGGCATTCCAATGGCAGAAAGACAAGAAACTTGGGTTATTGTTTCCAAGAACGAGCTGGCTAGAAACAAAATAAAAGGTGACTTAAGGACAGCTAACTTCCCCTTACTGGTGTAAAGTGCACCCTAGAGGAAAATGTACTTTCCCATTCTCACATGGATTAATAAACCACTGAAACAGAAGAGTAATGATCATTACTAATAAGCTGCAACTGAAGATACCAGTCTCTGCATGGGATTCTTTAAACTTCTGAAATTTTCATTGTTTTAGGTTTTTTCCTAGTGGAATACTGATGCTGCCAAACAAAATAGGAGAGGTATCCATATGGAAAAAGAGAGTGTTTTGACACAGACAGTAATAAAGGTCAAAGATTAAACAGTCACAGAAGATTAAGTGAGCTGCCTAAAGTGTCCAGAAAATTAAATATCAGATCTAGGAATATAATCTGATTTCTGATATCCAAGTGTGTGTCCTGTCTGGGTCAAACCATTACCTTTTGAGGCCAATAGCTTGGGCAATGTCTAATTACATCATATTTTGAAGAGATTGGACATGAGTAAGCAGTGATGGGACCTAACACCTGTACAGAGATAAAAAGGCAATAGTCCATGAACTTTTACTGGCTCTGCAAAGAGAATTACTAAATTTTACATTCCTAGGGCAAATTGATTTAAGAGGGTACCTGGTATTATATAAACACACTGTTCATGGCTAAAGGTATTTCACGATGTGAGAGTCCTCTTTAGTCATAGAGTATGCATAAATCTCCATTATACCAAAAATATGAAAGCCAGCTTTCAAATTTCCCTCTTTAGAGAACAATAAAAGTCAATCATTGACCCAGAAAAGCTCAAATAAAGCTTTACTTATAATTTACAACCAAACAACTTACATCAAACATTTTCTGAGGGAGAGAGCTGTGAATGATTCATTGGAAAATGTAATCTAGACTAACCCTTGGCCTTTGCTCTCTCACTCAGGCTGCTGCTACCTGCAGCTGTTCATTTAATGCAGAAGTATCTCCATTCTGCAAAAGAGTTGAATCCATTGCATACCAGCATTATTGGGACATGGGATTAACACACTGTAAACAAGATTTGTCTTATCACAACTCGTAGCAAGAGACTGCTATGCAGAACTGTAAATTGTCATGAAGCTGTCTCCTTAATCCTTTCTGCGTTCATTTTTATTAGATTTCTTACTGCTTCCTTCAATCATGTTTGCAGATTATTAAAAGCAGGAGTTTGGGAAAAAAGCAGTCTTTTGAGCTGTCAACTCTGACACTGCTGCACAGACAGAATGCATATAAATAAAAACCCTTCTAAAGTTTGCTTTAGTACATTCTGATGTAGTATCATGTGTAATTGTGCTGTTAGCTCCAAGCTTCCATGGGAGACTGGAAGTGATTTGGTCTCCCTTATCATGGCTTGATGACTTATCTAATACTAAAGGAACACTTGGGTATTAGCTTGTCAGGCTGGTAAAACTATCGGGTTGATACTGAAATCACTGGTTTGTTAAATTCTTATCTTAATTTCCATTTTAACACTTCAAATTTTCATTGCTTGTCACCAATAAAGCACCTACAACAATAAAAATAATGGAAAGGACAAGGGAATGGTGTTGAAGACAGAGGAGGAAGAGGAGGCTTGTTCACTCCACACAGAGATAAGGGAGAGATCCACGGGGTACCATGCTATAGTCGGGGTTCTTCCATGTAGCAGCTTTGGGATATCCTGATTTGAATCAAGAAAGGAAACAGAGCACACCTGCATCTCTGGTCAGCCTCTCTTAGTTCAGCACAGTCACCTCAGGGTGCTGCTGGGTTTGAACCTCTTTGCCTGAGCTGTTCCCTTGTAGGGAATCTCCACACATTACCCAGGGAGAAAACCCCTCATACACCATGTGCATTCCTCCTGCCCAGCTTTTCCTAGTACAGCCTTTCCATTATTGTTTAAGGACATGGCAGTGCTTTCTCATTTTAATTTCTCTGCTGCTTATGACACAAATTCCTCTTCAGAATATTTGCTTCTTTGATCAGATGGCCCAAGTGCCTTCATAGTGCACATCTCCCACAGCAGTTAGCTAACAAAACTCCTCCTCTTGGTTACAATTCTTTTTATTCTAGTTTCTGCATAGCTTTTTCTAGAAAGTAACAGAACCTGAAGTTCCCCTGAAACCTGAAAAAATAAGTATTTTTTCTTGCTTGGTGGGTTTTTTTTGGGTTCCCATTCCTGATTCACAGTTGTCCATCCTCCAGGGTAGAAGACCACCACTGTAAGCACCTTTTCCTGCTGTGACTCCTCAGGCAACTGTTACAGGCTGCATTTCTTCTGAGCCCCATCAAGGGACTTATATAAACCTCCTTATGCTGCAAGTAGTTCATATATCTTTTATTGTTAGCTGTTAGGAATAATGTTTCCAAACAAAATCTAATTAATCACAGAAGTGAGTAAAAATGAATAATTAAATGGACATAAAATTATAATTCACACAAATTCCTAATTATTGTCAGTTTATTACAGTTTTCAAGATCTCATATGGGTCTTAATCCACTTGTGAAAGTTGGGAATGCAGCTCCTCTGTCACTTGAATAGTTTGAGAAATGTTGTCTCCCAGTCCTTGTTTCTTCCCTTGAATCTATTTTATGCTGAATACTTTATGCACAGATGTCTGTCATAGAGCAGACCAGCACAGTGCTGGATCATTAAATATCAGCCCAATGTTATTCTGGACTGACTGAAATGCTTGTCATTGCCTGAGAAAGGGGAAAATAAGGTTTTGCTGTTCTTTGCAGGTGTATGTTTTATGATAAATTATATTCACATGATTTACATTAATTTATGGGTGACTGAGTGTGTCTAATGGTGTCAGGATAATTAGAGGGAAATATTTTATGGTTTGCATGGAGCAGAGCTCAGTTTTCCTTCATGGCTGAGGCCTGGGTACGAGAAGATAAATGACTGGTACCAGAACACATTTGATCAGATTCATTATGCATGGCTTTACACATCTCTGAATTCTGCCTGACTCTGCAAAATGGAAAGAGCAGCATCATGTCTTGGGGTGCCCTCAAATAAGCAAACCTTTTGAAAGAGGCATCTTTACCTTGCCTTGGGCAGTTTCAGCAACAAGAGAGCCAGAGCTAGCTAGTTTCACTCAAAAGGACATTTCTCCAATGGTGTGATACCTTCCCTTTTCCTTGGGGCTTGAAATACAAAATTGTATTACAGCCTGGCTAATTCCAAGGAGGTTGGTACAACGGGCAGACTGAAACAGGGCTGTTCTCCCAGGAAATAAATAGCAAACCTCAGGCAGAATTTGCTCCCAGGGCTGGATGCTGGTGTCATACTGGATGGAAGAGGCCAAGGGATGGGGCAGGAACTGGAGCAGGGTGTTCTCATGAACCAGTCAGCCGCTAGATTTGTGCAACCTCCCAGGGATCTAGGACACAGATCCTGGAGAAAATGAAGAAGAGAGCATGCACAGATTTTTGTCATCCTGTTTCTCCCTGCCCTGGCATGCTGCACAGGCTTTAGCCCACATCACTCCCTGGTCAGATTCAGACCATGTGCCAGTGCCTTCTCAGTGAAACCACATGGAACACATTTGAGAAACTAATCTTATCAGAAGCTGCTTTTTGAAATTCATGTAAAATTGAACCATTTGCAAACTTCCCTACTGGTTTCTGTTTGCTGTTGCACTCAGGTGCACTGGGATGGATACCTTGTGGGCAGGTTCATCTACCATTAAATCTGCAGTTTGCCAAAGAGGATTTAAAGCAGTAAGACAAGGCACTTAGGTTAAATCAAAAGTAGAAGAGCTGTGTACAGATGTTAAAGAGGGGAAAGCCATGGTCTTCAGGGTGGAAGTGGATGGAATGAAAGGACTCAGTGGCAAAACAAATGTCAGTGGGAAAGTGATCAGTGATCTGACTCCATCTGATTAGCAGTACTGTAAATTCCAGATATTCCAAAGTCTCAGTAAACAAGCAAACAAAAAACCTCCACCTCCCCCCACACGAAAATACCCACAACCTCCCCCCCCCACCCCCAACAACAACAAATCACACTTACTTAATGGAATAATAAATATTGTTTTCCTTTATTTTCTTTGCATGAATACAATATTGGGAATACTCCTGTCACATTTTTGTCTTTTTTTCCCCAATGCAAATGAAGTGTAGAAGTATATTATCTTGTTAAAGGAAGATCAGTGTGTGCAGCAGGTAGGATGTTCTTGTTTCCTATGTTTCTGAATCTGCCATGGCCCTGCAGGGTGATTCAGATTAGCAGTTTCCTGCACTTACATGCTTTGCAAAGCAGGCTGAGAGCTGTGGGTGTGAGTACTAGAGACCAATCATGTCATGTGGTTATCCATATCCAGAGGGCTTTCTTCTGTGCCAAATTCCTAGTAGGTTCGTTTCCTGTTCTCTCATGTACACCAAGGAACCACAAGAAAAACTGGGTAGATTTTACTCTCATCTCTCTTAATCCTTGGCCTCATTCCTCAAGCAGTCAGCATATCTACTGGCACAATGCATTGCTTAACTTTTTCCTCTTTTGTATTTATATAGTCATTATCTTGGCTTTCAGTAGAAGTTTATGGGTGTGCTCAACTTATTTGGAAGCTTTTCTTTTTTTGCATTTCATTTTTCTTCTAAAGTAATTCATTCTGAAAATAAAGTGCCTATTTTGTATTTCCTGGATGATTCTTTTCACTCTTCCCTAGAATATGTTCCTTCCCAGAATATTTTTGTTTTACTCTCTGTAACCTGGGAAGAAATTTGGAATAGTATCCATTCCTCCAAGTATTTGCTTTTAAGTTTTACCTTGGATTTGGATTTTTCTTATCATGCCTTAAATGTGACAATAAGCATACTCAGAAGAATTTCAAAGAACACCACCTATGACTCAATAATATTAAGTTATTTTCTATTCCTCAGCCTTTTGAAACAGTAGACCTTAAATTTTCATGCTTGAACTTAATATTTTTAGATTACAAATAAGATATAAAATGTTTTTGAACCTGCTTCTTTAGATCACTGATATTATTCGTGAGGGAAGAGCTTTGCTTCCAAAAAAGCCCTTGTCTCACTCTAAGTGAAATTGCTCATAGCAATCTTAAATGTGAACTACAAACTAATAGAGTTTCTCTGTAGCAACTGCTGTCTTTCCAGTGTACGAGCTGCATTCTGAGATTTGAATACGTAAAATGACTAGGTCAGGCTGTCTTGAGGATATAAAAATTACTGGCTTAAGTAAAATTTTGCCTGAAATTGAATTTGCAGAAAATCAAATATCTGTTGTTTAGCTCTAAGCAGATGTTGAAAAGGTTTTCCTGGATGCCATCCTTCTTGACAGTATGTCTTTTGATCTGAAGCCAAGTAAGAAATCTGGATGCTAGTCTGGATCTGGAAATTTTCTTTAAATAAGCATATTAGTTAAGTATGTAAATCTGCTTATCATCACTTAAGGAACATTTCCAGAGTAAGAAACATCTGGAGCTCAATATCAGCTAACTTATTAATTCACATTTTTAGTATGTAGCATCCAGAGTATTGTAGGATTCTGTTATCTCAATTGCTTAAGTCAGCTTTATCTCAAAGGCAATTAGTTGTAAGTTCTGTTGTTTACACACATTTAGACTCATGTGAAATCCATGGAGTGTAGTTTTATAGGCCTACTCATTCAGCTTCCCAGAGCTGTTCAGAAATAGACCAATACACACTGTGGTACAAGTAACTCAGAGATAAAATAATCATGGCTTTGAAACACCAATGCTTCCATGAGACACAGGTTCTGGAAATAATTGTTACTGCTTTGCATTTTGAGCTACCTGGTCTGGTTTCTTTATCTGAACTCACCACAGTCTAATTCCAAGAACTGATTATTTGACCTGTTCTTGGTAAGAACATAAGTACAGATGTCAATAACACCATGAACCTTCCTTACTTTTATGACTGTATTTCCCTCTAAGCTTAGAAAAGATTCTCAGCTTTTGAATATACACTTCTTTTTTTTTAGCTTTTTCCAAACTGATGGATGCTGGATGTTTTAGAGTATTTCTGCTAGCTTAGAGGATAGGTTAACCCATGAGAGGTACCTAGTGAAGTGAGAATAGCTAATGGCTGATTCTCTGTATGTGAGAAGTCTAGAAAATAAAGGAAATGTTATTTAAGGCTATATTGTTTATTGATGGTAGGAAATTAGTATAAATGTCTACACAAAAAAACCCCCACAACAGACAAAGAAACTCTTTTTGAAACTGTGTCAAAGCCTTAGAACTGCACAAGCAAAATGAAATGTGAAATTCTACATAATTATAGTGGAGTCTGCCTAGTTTACATACTCTTTGGCCATGTAGTTAAGATGACCCAAAAAAAGTGCATATAATCGTGAATTTCAGGTAGCAACCCTTATTTTAAGGATATAAATGGATATAAATACTCCTTTATGTCTTTTTT
Organism: Sylvia atricapilla; assembly: GCF_009819655.1. Classification (NCBI taxonomy): domain Eukaryota; kingdom Metazoa; phylum Chordata; class Aves; order Passeriformes; family Sylviidae; genus Sylvia; species Sylvia atricapilla. The sequence goes on from NC_089151.1 coordinate 11,596,132, forward strand.
TTTTTTTTTTTTTTTTTTTTTTTTTTTTTTTTTTTTTTGTGAAATAATAGTACTATTAAAATAAAACTCTGCAGACCTGATGGAATTCAGGAAATGCACAAGCTCCAATTAATATTCTAAGCAGATTCAGCCCTTTCTAGGAACTCAGTAGCAGTCTAAGGTAGTTCAGGTTTGTGTACCCTAAAATTTAACACTGTCTTAGCTGTGTCCTCCTGAAAGAGGATATTTATATTTTGCATTTACTCCACAGGAGTCAGGCCCAAATCAAAGCATTCTCTGAATTAATTTTTCTCAAGTACTGTTCATTGCAGTCACAGTCCCTTAGGTGTGGATCAAAAGTGTTGGTCTCATGTCCTTGAGCAGATTAGGTAACAATTTATGACTGCATACTGCTTGATGTGGCATCTGCTGATGAATTTAAATGCAGCCTTACAGACAGACCATAATGATCAGAATTACTATTTTTAATAATTTGATTAGATGTAATGGCTTTGGAGGAAGGATTGCTTCTCTGTTGTTTGTACTTGTCATTGTGGAAGGGAATAGTGATTCAGAGTTTGATTTCCTTGGTGCTGCCATAAAATGAAAGCTACATAACAATATTCATAGTAATTTGGAAATATAAGGCAGATGGGGCCTTCAGCTTATAAAGATGATTTTCTCTCTTGTTCTTGCTGTTGCTCTGATTATACAAAGTTACATTAGGGGGTAAAGAGTTCACCAGTTTTTGATATATAAAAAGAAAACTAAAGTATCTCACTGTGATTCCACGAAAGAATTTTAATATTAACTGAGCAAACAAAGCTCGCGTGTATGATCTTCTGTTACTGTTTAAATTCTCATTATGTTTCAGGGTTTTAATAACTGGAAGTCGCTTCACAATGTACCTACTGTGTGAGCTAAGCTGTTCCAAATATTTTTCCTGACTCAAATCAATTAAGAATATTGTGTTTCATATAAATACAGATAGAGTCTCCCTCTAGAGAGTGTATATATTAGAACAGAATTTTTGGAGGACAAGAAATTACTAACATAGTGTTGAAAAAGGTTTCCTCCGTGAAACATAGAAAATGTATTAACTTTTATTATATATGGTAATTATACATTGCATTACTCAGCTTGTCATGCACCCACTTGTTTTATATCCTTACAGTAAGTTATGTTTCTGTATAATAGAAATTCTAATTTCTAATTTTCTACTGGTCAGGATAAGACAACAACACAGGGAGTATTATAACAGTGTATATAAACATGAATTAATATTTCATCATACAATGTTTCCATTCACTTATTTTTTAAAGGAATCTCAGTGTTGGGGTGAGAGAAACCAATTTCATATTATTTTAAAATCTTTTTCACATGCATCTCAGCCTTGGAAAGAGCAGTGGAGTCAAAGTAATCTTCATACTGACTTGCGTATATAGAGGCTAAAGATACTTAACAGGGGCATTACTGCTGTTTTCTGGTGTGATTTTATTTAATTAATGTCAGTTCACCTGTGCACAGATGACATACTGGGTTGGGTTCATAAGAGTCTGTGAATCCATTAACTTCAGGTGAGACACAGCAATAAGCACAAGCTGAAACCTGTTCTTTGAACTGAGTTACACCCATGTGTAGGCTTATTTCTGTCTATGTTAGTTTGGGCCCTCTCCTCTTTATTTTGTATTCTCTTTCTTAAAAAAGTGAAAAATCTTACCCAGATTGTAAATCTGGGGACAGCTTCTAAATAAACATCTGAAAAGAAATAAATCAGTGATACAGTTCATAGCTTTTAATCTTTGAGTGAAAGACAAGGATTGAATGGTGCTGTACCTTTTTGTTCTTCTGGAAGAAGGATAATAGGAGAAGGTGAGTCAAGAATATGTTACAGGAAACATGGAGCTCAGTATTTGTGAGACAGGCTTACTGAAATTGTCCTGTTAGGAAAAACTCCTTTGCATTGGCAGTGAAAGGTCTAAGAATACTTTTCCAGCCCCTAAATGATTGGTTGTGTGTGTAAATGCTCACCAGTGTAGCTTTTAGGCTGAAAAGTTGTGACATAGGTGTTCAAATGACTTCCATGGAGCCCTCAAAAGACAAATAATCCTTCTAATATCACTGAGGGTAACAGATTATTTGCTGAATGAAACTGAAAACACTTTCACTCACAAAGAACACCGAATTTCATCACATTCACATACCTCGAATAAGCTGTTGAAAGGGAAGATATTTACCAGAATTCAGAAAGAATTTTGAGTTCTTATGCTGATCATAGGCCCTCTTTCTCTGATGTGTCACTCAGCAGGTGTCGGCACTGAAAACGTGGGCCTAAGGTTTTCTCATGAAGTTTTCTCCATTATATTATTATTTTTTAAGAACAATAAATAGTGTTTTTTGTTGAATCCAAAGAAGAAATTTGTTTTGACTGTAGAATGTGATTCTGGAGAGGAACAGCATGTATTATCCAGTGAATCATACTTTTCAAACAAAAAGCAGCATACAAGAAAAGATCAAGGTTTATTATGCCTCAGTTACTATCAAATAAAAATGTAATGGCAGATGCAATGTTAGCAAATTCGTGGTGCTCTGTTCACTTTTCCACAGCAGATGAATGACTGTAATTGATGGACTGGTCAGGCAGACTAAAACAAAATAACATTTTTCTTTGACAGATCAAGGATTCACCTGCTTTCTGATTTAGAGAAAAAACATGAAAGCTGGAAAGAAGTTTTATTGGAAGTGATGCACCTTTATTGTCAGTAACAGGCAAATGAGTAGTGGAATGACAGAAGGTAAGCTCAATGTTCATATTTAATATTTTATTGGTAAAATGCATGGATCTTTTTCTGAGTAATTCCTACTTCTAAGAGCAAGATTGGGCAGGACCCAGTATTTAGCAACAAGTGAGAAGGCCAAACGTTTTTTCAAAACTTACTGTGTGGAACAAAGTCACTTAACTGCTCAGTATAGCTCAGAGCGTGTGTTATGGACTCAGCAATATGGAAAACAACCAGAGAGTCCTCCTTCTACCATCTTTTCTCCTTCTTGCTGGTTGGCATCTTTCTTTATGATATACCTAATGACTCCTGGTTTTTTTTGAGGGGTGTTTGTCAACATGGTTGAAATATTCTGGAAAGCCAAAGGTTATCTTTGTACAGTAGGGGAGAAGACCCCACTGTTATTGGTAGACAAGATCTTTTGTCCACACACCTGCCTCCCACCCCCCTTGGACTGACCTTAAACTTGTGAAACAAGCAGAAGATAAAGTTAGTGGTTTTATAAATATAATTTTAGCCAAAAATTTCCACTTCCAATTAGAATGAAAAATTAGGGTGCCTCAAGAAATGAAGGGACAAGGTTTTGTTTGCTGCAATGCTATCTAAAGTGCATGGCCTTTGCAATAAAGAAATCCAGCATATAAAACAACTTTTCCGATGAAAGCTGAATAAACAGTAAGCTACTTGTGTTTAATTTGAAAACCAATACATTTAAGATAATGCTCTTTAAACACCATGGTTCTCTACTGTACTTATCTGATATAATTCTTTCTTTGCATATGACCGTGTCCTTTCAATATGCATTGTCACATCATCTGATAAAATGGAGTTGAGAGTCATGACAAAACCAGGAGCATCTGGGAAATGAGAACAGAAAAGCTGAGTGTCAGATAGCAATCAATGGATCACTTAGGGCAATTACGCTTAGGAAATGAAGGTAGTGCAGATGATGTAATTTGCACATGATCAGGCTGGTGATGGGAGTCAACACTGCTCCCCTTAGGCTGTTCGGGAGATGCCTGTGCAGATGTCTGTCCTAGAAATGCCACACGTTCAGGAGAAGCTGTCAGCTCCCAGAGGAGCCGCCCACTTCAGATGAGACACAACAGGGCAAATGCCCCGTGGCACTGCCATCCATTAGGACAATCTGTGCAAGCCACACTAAAGGAATGAGCGAACTGGAACAGAATGAAACATGAATTGTAAAGCACAGAGAAGTTCTCCTTCCAGTCAGTTTAAGCTTCCTGGCTCAGTCCAATCTTGACACCTCTCCAGTGACACGTAACTTACTCAGTTTTGCCAGGTCTGTCCTTTCCCATTTGTCCAAGTTTACTTTATTTGTCGTTTCAATTTAGCCCATTTTCCTTCTCTACATTTTCTAGTGCAATTAGTTGAGTGATTTTACTCCCTTCCTTTTCACATCGTGTCAACTAATCAGTTGCCTATATTTCTCTTGCCTCAGCTGGGCACATTTCTCTTGTGCAACAATTCAGCTTTAAGCTTCCCCTCCTCTTAGTGCTGCCCCCATTATTATTTATTAATGCTTTGCACAACTCTTCACCAAGAACTTTGACTTATCTTAAAGACTTTTAATAATTAAGCCCCACAATAAGCCTATAAAGGATGCAATTATATTTTCTATTTACCAGATGGCTAACCAGGAACAGACAGAAGTTAGCTAAATTGCCCTGGGTTAAAAGTTGGGGAAAGACAGCACTGGGAATAGAATCCAGTGTTAGTTGAGTTTCTCTGCCAAAAGCTTGTAGTACTACAAAGTGTGTATACCAGCTGTTGGGGAATCACTGTGCTGGCCCAAAATTGTCCTGCTCTAACTAAGAGCTTAAGATCTATTATTGAATAGGTTTTCGAACTCAGTCCTTGCCCTTTTCTTTCCTAGGGGACAACAGAAACATCTGAACTTGTAAACCTAAAATGAAACTCTGCTGATGTTTTCCCATCTCTTCTGTAGTAGTTCTGTAACTGAGTGAGGTCTATTTTTAGGTGTTTTTTTTTAAAAAATTGTGTGTATTATCTGCAAAACACTTTGAAAAAAATAAAGTCATTGTCTGTCTGTCTATCAATCTATCTGTCTATGACAGTGTGAGGCAGTCAGACAGCCTGCCCATAGCACCAAAAAGCCAAGCTGGATTTGTTAGCTGTGCCACCAGCCATCTGGACTACATACTGAATTCTCTGTCACCATTAAACAGAGGAATCACACTTTGTAAATAGCGACTTTAAGGACTTTTTTGTATAGCTACTGATTTGGTGAGGCTGGAAAATTCTAACCAGTCCTTGTAAGTCTAGGTTTTGATGTCCATGTTCATCCTATTGTCATATGTATGATCGTCTTTGATATGTAGAATATTGAATGGAATAAAACTTAGTGAAAATAGTTAGAGCACCATGTCAATGCTTTCACAAATACACTGCAAACCCTGCATCTGGAATAGTCCCTAAGTATTTTGGGATCATTTTAAGTCTTTGGGACAATTTTAAGTGTTACAGTGGAGACTTATAGCCCTTTCACGATCAATTAATAGACTGATCTTGAAATCTCATTTTAAACTAGACATGCTTAATTTTCATGCTGGGAATTAAGCCGCGAAGGATAATTCTTATGATGGATAAAAGTACTGATTCTCTGCTGCAAGAGGTGTGGCCAAAGTGTGATCACTTCCGTAAGGTTGGCCCATCCCCTGTGGAGGGAGAATTGTTGGGCAAAATATTGTCATTAAGTTGTAGACATAAAGAAATGCCTTTTGGTCATCTTGCCTTGAACTACCAACAGGTTCCTGGAAGCTTTCCAGTATGAATGGTGAGGGCAGAAGTCTTCAGTTATTTTCAGTGCATTTCCAGATCTTTAGGCATGTGTATATTCCAGTGCCCAAGGTGATGCCTTCCAGTAGGACTAGTTACAGTATCTTTCATAAGCTCACTGGAGTTGCAGAAGATCTTTAAGAGCCATTTGAAATTTTGTCATGGGGAAAATTAAATGCTGAAATCTAGATGGCCTTTCTACTTTGGGGAGGAATAAAAGCCCATCCATACGAAATTGTGCTCATTACTGAGGAAAATAGATTCTTGTCTGTCTAGCAAATGGCCAGACTTTAGAAATGGTTAGACTTGCACATCAATTACTTGGGAAAAACAACACCTGTGTACACTAAATACTTTTTTAATGAAAGGTTTTCAAGATATAGGGTCAAATTCTCCACTTGTATCAGTTGTATGCCACAGAAATGTCATTTTTATCAATGGAAAAACCCACTGATTTACACTGGTAGGTGTTGAAGTAAATTAGGTGAATAGGATATTATGGTGCACCATAGGAGTGTCATTGTAATAAATAACATCTTCAACTTTTAAATGTATGCTTTATATTCTTACATGATGGATGTTCCTTTAAGTACTGTTTGAGTTAATTTGAGTGCAGTTTTGTTTAGTCTTTGTCTCATGTTTGTTGACTTTTTACTCTCCTTGCTCTGTCAAAAACATTCCGATGCTATAAATAAGAGCATGGATTAAATACATTCTTTGTGACAAGCAATGTGCAGTGCATTCACTTCTTTCTTCTAGAAGATAGATTATGGTTTTTATTATTTTGAATCTGCACTCTTCCAGTATTCTGAAGATCAGTAGAAGTACATTTAGACTCAGTTACAGAAAAATGATGTTATACATATTCTGCTTGTAACAGATGTGTGCTTACACCTGAAAATATCCACACTCATACAAACTACAGTTTTAAGAAGTTGCAGAATCCATGGCACTGGTTTTATTTACTACAGGAGTCGTGTATGATGGCGTGGTACAAGAGCTTGTGTTATGATAAGATTGTGTATGATTCATAGGTTAAATCAATTAGGCTTGAAGTACTCCCTCTGGCTAAAGAGGTGGGTGTACAAAGGATCAAACTGGGGAGGTCATCATGCATCAGTTGTAGCTCCCTGTGCCCTGGCACTTGAGGAGTTGGGTCCTAATTCCTACCCCCACCAAGCATTCTGAAACATGTCTGATGTCCTGGCAGGTACCTTTATGATTACATGGCTATGGCCAAACCTTTTACAGGTGTAAGTTGAGTGAAACTGTGTGTTTGCATTAAGGGAAAATTTCATGGATGGAAAACTGTACCCACAGCAAAGGGAGACTGATGCTTTTTCAAAATCTGATCTGCCTGAGGTACACAGTGCATAGCAGTTCACTGAAATAAAAACAAGAAACACAAAGGAGGAAACATCAAGGACAGTTAGCTATACAGTCTAGGTGCACACAGAAGACATCATTGTGTATTTTCAAGTTGTATATTTTCACCAAATATTGTATTTAGCCAGTGATCTGTAGTCAGGAGTAAGACAAGAAGAGTCTTTCCTTGTGTAACTGTCCTAGGGCTCAAAAAGTCCAGTGACTGTGAAGTCTAGTCTCATCTCAGGCAATTCTGTTTTATATTTGTCTTCATTATTGAGCACGCTTCATATTCTCTTCCTCGGCTCACTGCAGCTTCATTGCTTCATTTTATGTATCAGGAAGCCAGACAAAGCTCAACTGGCAGCAGGATTTAGACTTTTATTAAGTCAGATAGAAATCATCTCACTCAGTAATCTGGAAAGATGGTGAGAAGTCGTGAGTTTGGCAGGATGGTCTTTTTTAATTACTGGAGATTTCTGATCTACATTTCCCTGCAGTTTAGCATATTGTTGTGAACTTGCAATGTGAGTGTCAAACTCCCCTCTAGTGGTTGCTGTACACAGAGAATAAACATTGATTTAGCTTGATGACAAGTATTTAACTCTGGACAGAAAAAGATGACAATTCATATGAGATTCTGATGGTTGTACATAGTGAAATTTATTTATTTGTCTTTCTTTCTCTTTTAATGATTTAGTTACTTTACATGTTGAAATACTGTAATTAAAACATGATTCATTGTCAAAGCAAACAAACAAACAAAAACAAACAAAAAGAATGGTGGCATTATACTCTGCAAAATGCGAATGTGCCACCTATTGGTGATGCCTCTGCACTTCTTGATTGCTCTCCAGCAGGTCAGTGGCAAAGTCACCATGAACAATGCCAGTTGTCCCATAGCCCACAACAGGGCTACACACTCGGTGCCTGCTTGTATTAATGCAGTACTAGTGCTGCAATAATATAAAAGCAAGAATTGAGCAGTAAGTGTGAAATAAAGAACTGAGTGTTAAAAATGTGCAAAGAATAGAGTGACTCATTAAGTGTCATTATGATTAAAGAGTTCCATTTCTTGCTAACAGAGTTCTCAGCAGCAGATTGTGAAACCAGAAATACACTCTGCAAGGCAGAAGTTTTTTGCTATGTGTGAAGAGGAAAGATATGGTGAACTTGTATGTTTCTCAGCCATCTGAGCTGTAAATTTGCACCTCTACAGTCCTCTCAGAGAATCTGTTAATAACTTTTTGGAAGCTATTCTGCTTGAATCCTATAAGGCAGTAAGATTGGATCCTGCCTGGGTCCATGCATGGAAAGGAAGAAGCCTCGGGACATCTGACACTGTAAATTCTGTTGTGAAAGTTTTGTTTCCCAGTTTTCAAAAGCAGCCTTCATTCACCCTTTATGCACATTCAGAATTGTATTTCTGTTGATTAAATATTTCACACAGGTACTTCTGTTCTTCAGTAAGTGCCAGTGATTAAACCTACCTATGCAGAAGTGGAAATTGTGTTTTAAATCTGTGGCCCTTCTAATTTGATTTTTTTCTTATAGTTTATATAGCAGTTACCAATTGTCCCACTCTCCAGGATAGCAGTCTATCACTGTTTATGGTACAGTACCACTTCTACTTCATTTCATTTAGTAGAAAAAGGAAAAAAAAGAGCAAGCAATGCTAGTTTCCTCAGTCCAAAACCAGCAAAACTGCTATTTAGTAAAAAATTTTGAAATGTACTTTTGCTCATAATCTTGCTACTTCTTTATGGCATAGTTTTGGTGATGGTTTGGTGTGTGGTTTTTGTGCTTTGTATTTTTTTTCTCTCTTATTTTTTGTTAGTGGCTCAGCTTAGTGAAAGGACAGAGTCAACCCTGACTGGCTGCAATAAGCAAAGCACTGGTGTGTGACATTAAATGTACACACCAGAATGTAAGATGTCATTGAAAACAAAAGTTCTGCAGAGATAAGGTAATAATGAGAGCCAGCATACAGCAAGCACAATTAAAGTACACCACAGTGTAATATTTGACTAATCATTGAAAATCATTGGTTTTCCTTAAACCTGAGAATTGTCAGAATCACAAAACAACCCAGCAGCCCTAGATAAATGTCAGAATGAAGAATCAAAAAACAACATTTGAAAATATGGGGTATGGTGTTATACCCACAAAGATTGTAAAGCAATAGCTGTGTCAGGTCCTCTTAAAAATAATACGCTTTCATCTTATGTCTTAATGTAAGAGCGTCTTTTGGAGCAGATGTTCTGGGAGTGCTCCCTCCCTTATGCAATGACAGAAGCATAGCAATGCTCCTAGAGAGGTTTACCTTTCAGAGCTGACAAGTGTTAAAAGAAAATGGGGGGTGCGAACAGGTTTGTAATCTACATCACAGATATGTGGGAAAGGGTTTTAAATACACTGTGTAAGGGAGAGGAGAAAAATCAGACACATTAAATAAAATCTATATAAATAGTAACAGTGAAGTCATACAATGATCTTTAGCAAAATAAGCCCCACTAAAGCAGGCCATGAGCAGTGAGAGCTGCTATTTCTTATGGGATGCAGTGATAAAGAAATTACATACTTATTTGAGAGGAACATAAATAAAGATTAATAGGTTAATGAGTTATTTTCCTTTCATTACTATACTATTGTACTTTATTATAATTGCTTTGCACTCATTTAATTAAATTTGAACTAGGGCCAACACAAGATAATTTGTTTTCCCTGTACTAAACAATGAGTATGCAGATTGGAAGTACTGAAGCAGTAATCAGCCCTCTGTTTGCAACACTTTTCTACTCTGAGTAGACATTATAATTGATAATTTGATTGTTGCAGCACTCCGTGCAATATATTTTAAAGCAACATTAACATAATGGAAATTATGTTGTGTGCCTAATCCAAGCTTTTCACTCTGTAAGTATACAAATCCCATTCTGTAATGAATTAGGGCACTATCCACCAAACATGCATACAACCTTTACATGCCTCATTTTGGAACAGAGCTATCTCCTTCTAGTCTCCAGTCAATGTCTTCCCTATCAAGTTATATCACTTAAGTTGTGCACAAAAAGAGCTAAAATAGCAAAGCGAACCATTTCAATAAAGCCCGATTTGTTCTGAAATAAATCTGTCATTAAAACTAAGTAGGTTTTTTATAGTCCCTGTATAATTTTTGCATTATTTCCAAGGAAGGTGTTTATCCTGTCCATTAAATTTATCTTTCCATTGTCTCTTTCCACCTTCTGAGAGCCCTACTAGCAAAACAATGATATGACTGAGATGTTGAGGGAGCACTTTTCAATGCCTGTAATATAAACAAAAGCTTCCTCATTACATTACATTTTATAGATATTGAACAAAGCTTTCCATTTTTTTCCATGTTCTGCAAGAACGAGAGGCAAAGCTGAGGTTCTGTTTGATCTTTTCTTTATCCCAATCACCTGCCCACCATGCAGTTTTAATAGATTGTTTCCTGTTGCCCCCAGACCCTGCAGGGGAGCTGGTCTACATTCCTGATCTAAGGAAGTCCTGAGGATGGTGGGACAGTCCTGAGCAGTTGTGTGCCACCTCAGCAGTCACCAAGGTTACTTTGCCTTTCAAGTTTGGGTCATGGAAAAAAAGTAGAAAAACAATGTGAAGTCTGATGGCTCATGAAACTCTGCCAACTTTCACTTTATTTGTTTTCTGACAAAATAAGAGTGGTTTTGCTTGTATAAATATTTGAGTCACCTCATTTAATATTTGCCTATTTACTTTACAGCCTGGAGTGTCTCTGTACTAGAAAGGTGAGTTGTGGGTTTGTAAAATAAGTTCAACTTGTCTGAGAGAAGTGTTGTAGAGGAAAGTATTTCACTTGCCTTCTTTTAGAACTGAGCTTGCAAAGTCTCCTGTGGTCTTCCTCATGCAAGGACTCCTACTGAAAATAATCATGATTAGTATTTTAGAGAAGTCATGATGAGCTTAACTGTGCTGCTCACTGGAGAGCAGTGCTAATGAGTGTGGGGTGGCCCAGGTTGCCTGCACAGGCTTCTTTTGTTCTCCACCATGTTTCTAAAGGAAGTTTTTGAAGGAGATAGGGAACCTGACTGGCAGGCTTGACTTCCCTTTTTTTCTCTTCTGGTGTATAATTCCATTTCCTTTTGCTGACAGCTCTTTAACATCGTTATAAAGCCTAATATATTAGGAGAGATGCCACTATAATACTCCTGGAGCTGACAGAAAATTAGAAGTACAGGAGAAATGAACGGTGTTACAGATATTTAAAAAGGTGTCAGAGTCCTCCCTGCATCACCACCCAGCTCTAAAACCAGTGATCCTCTGAGAGATTTCTGTCTATCACTATGGTCTGACAGTACGTGCTTCCACATTTATTGTTTTGGGATTTCTGTGGTTTTCCAGCCATGCAATAGGAACCTGGGGAATCCTGCCCCAGACAGTTTCTCTTTTACATATGAGTTTTCACTAAATATGTCCCCAAGATCTGTTCGGGGTCCAGAAGTAATGAGGTGGACTTTGTGTCTGTGGAAGGAGCTGGAGCTGGTTGCCTGTGGTGAGGCACTGTGTGTTGGGAAGAGCTGGGAAGGCAGGATCCCTGCTGCAATTCAGGGTGTAGGGAATCCTCTCATCTTCATTCAAAGCCTGTAGGAGGTTTCTTTCCTGCACTTAGTAGCACAAAGACAGAAGCCTTTTGTAACTTGTCTACTCTGAGGCCTTACCAAAGTCTCCTGAGTCTTAATAAAAGTTGCAGCCATCCTCAGTGAGGTTCAGTTTTGCAATAAAGGTTGGTGCATTTCAATAACTTTTGAGCTTTCCAGAGAAAGGCTTTGCCTGAGAAAGAGACATGGGATCCATGACAGACAGGGGTGTTCATATCAAGGAGTGGTGGGATTTTTCCACACCACCTTAGAATCTGTTATGGTGGATTATGCCTTCAGAAAAACTAATTTATAATGTCTCAAGTAGAAAGTGGATCATAAGTGCTCTGTCTTTTTATACAAAGCCACTGCTGTCAGCCCATAAGGCAAATCCAGGGAGGCTTCTGTTTTCCATTTACCGTACTTTTCAATTGATTGGGCAGTGGTGTGTATCCTTTTTCAGTTTCTTTATTCTCTCTCTTTCAGACTTGGAATATCATTGCCTGAAATCCTGAGGGTAACATTATAGATTTCTTTTTATTTCACACAGAGACCTTTAAACACACAACATACCTGAATTACCCCTCCATCTAGCTTTAAATCAGTCTGAGTGTGTAACTCAAATCACAGATTGAATGCTATAATATTGCTTCTTTGCACAATTTAAAAGGTTGTACTAAAAAGGGAACAACCCTTTTCATAGGTGTGCATAATAAATATAGCATGACTAGAGATGTAAGAATGGGAGAATATTTTGATATGAGGTGTTATAACCAAGCTAGGTTTATAGTGAAATCAAAAAGTGCAAGAAAAAAGAAAAGCTCTGAAAAGCATGAGGGGATCATGGAAGAGTATGGCTGGAAAATAAAATAGGAGATTTTCAAAGCTGAAGTTTTGTAGCTAAAGAATTCTACCTGCCATCCAGTGTGGATATTTATTTGGGATAAATAAAATAGCAGTTGAGACTGTTGAAATGCATACATCAATCATCTGTAAGATAAAGCAGGTGGGAAGATTGAAAGATTACAGAACAAAGGGGAAAGTGTAAGTAAAGGAAGAAAATAAAAGAAGTCTGTGCAAGGGTAAGATAAATAAGAGATTTTCTGAATACACAAGAAATGAGGTCACTGGAGAATGGAGCTGAGTTTGAGATGTTGCAAAGGTAACCTACCTTTGGTTGAGAGAAATATATTTTTCAGATGTTAAATTCTTCGAGTCAGTTTTCTAGATGAAGATAAGGATAATACAAAGAACAGGCACCAAAACGGAAAAAGGAGTTAATACAGAGTTTGAATACTGACAAAAATTAGGACTTTAAAAATCAATCCAAATTCCTGTGAGAAACTGAAACACTCAGGAGAAGACATGAACATGCTGACCATGTTATTGGAAATAGTACCTAGTTGGAAATGCCTCAAGACTTGAAGTCTAGTCCTGGATGGTGAGTTCTTGGCATATTTTAAATCATGACATGTGGTCTGGATAGTCTGTGGTTACAAGAGAATAGTTCTGTACACAGCAGTTTCCATTATCCTTGTGTACTATGAGCTTTTTTCAAGTTTGCAATAGAGAGAAGGGGACCAAAATGAGACCAAGGTGAGGCTGATGTGGAGGAGCATTGGTGAGAGGCCATAACCTCACTCTATTTGAGTCAGGCTATTTAAACACTGTTAAACATGGTTGAGGAAGGACCAAGGGTTTGCAATTGGGTAAAGAATGTAAAGCCCAGCCCAATGGAAAGCAGTAATAAAAACCAAACAAAACAGCAAAAGGTATCGGAGCAAGGTGTCAAGTGCACATACAGAGACTTAATGTAGTCTGATACTGGCAATGTATGACTGTATCATTGCAATGTTCAAAAGATCAGTCTCTGGTTTTAATTATCCTTTAAAATAGTTATTTTACAATCAGAAAAGGTTCAAAACCACTGCTAATATGGTACAAGGGCAGAGAGACCTTAGTTATTTGTTAAAGTTAAAGAAAGCAGGTCTATAGAACAGAGGAAATTAGGAGGTCATCTCATTGAGTCAGAGATAATTCTGAAGGGAATAGGCAGGATAAATGCTGCCAGGTTAGTTGAACTCTTTTGAGATGCAAGAACAAAGGAGATGAACGAAGAGAAATCAATGGCCAGTGTATTTATTTGGAATTCCTTACACAAATTGGGAGCAATTGCATATACAGAATATTTCACTCAGGGCAGCAAGAGGAAGAAACAATTTAAACAATAATTTAAATGGTCAGTGTGTCTAAGGTTTTAAAAACAGAGACATTTAACATTAGCATTTACAGAAAACTATTTTCTTTGCAAACAATTATACATAATGTTTGCAAGATAGCCGTATTGCAATAAATATTAAAGGAAGGCAGAAAACCTTCAAAATAGAAATTTTAATTTAGAGGTGGTTATAACTCTAGTTATTGGAAATTTTCTTGAGGTGATTCCCCAACAGCACAAGTAAATTGTGTGTGAAAAAAAGGAGTAAACACTACTTTACTATATATACTTCTGTGTCTACCTTTATCCTGTTTGAAAACAGGATAGCAGAAGGGATTGTATCATCAGAGGAGTTACTCGGTTTTTGGGTTTGGTTGGGTTTAATTTGGTTTTTTTTGTAATAAATTTAAATTTACATCTGTGCAGAGGAGTACACGAATGCACACACCACCCACACTTTGTTTGTTCATTTGTTTGTATGGTATCATAACCCAGAAATTTGCATGCTGCAGTTCTGAACTAAAATAGTGAGAGCCCTTCAGGGACTGGTGCTTTTCGAGAGCCTCCCTGTTTAACCAGGAGCTCCTCTTTTGCTTCAGCCATGGTCCTCTTCTGTAACACAACACTTCATGGAAAAGTGCTAAATGAAATGGGGAGTAGAAGGAACACAGGAATTCTTTTGCCAGAGACAAATAAATTCCTGTTCAAATGTAAAAACGCAGAATTCTGTCTGTACATGGACTAACAAGTGCTATATTTTTTTTTTTATATTAGGAGTCCATCAAAAGCTCAGATGAAGCTGTAACATCCTGCCTGGAAAACAGAGCCTGTCCACCAGAGTGATGATGGATCATCAGACTCCCTCTATCAAACAGAAATTTCCAAGACCTGAGGCTCAGGTATGATCAAGACCACGTCTATTTGCCCAACAATGACCGCCTCTACAGAAGCTGTCAGCAGAGGTCCCTATGGTCTGCTGAAACCTGCAGCTTCCCTTTTCTTTCCAGGATCTGAAGATGGACACAAATGTAAGTTAATAGTAAAAGATGAAGCACATTGAAGAGTGGAGAGCGGTGTATGATTGTGAAGGTGAATGAATATTGAATTGCTGTACATTGAAGCAGTTAGGAAGATTAATTACTCTGGATTTTAGGTATCAGAAGAGGAGCATGCACTATATGTGTACTTCTGGGATGTGTGCCTGAAAAATTAACATATATCTGCATAACCCTAAAAAAGCCCTATAGATTCAGAACCATTCCTGAAACTTGCCTAGTTTGTGTTTTGCTTCTCTAGGCACATAGAAGATAGGATTTTCCCTTCTTCTCAGGCAAAGTGGGTTCCAAAGCAGTTCAAATCCCAGTAATCCAGCCTGAAGAATGAAATATTCCTTAAAAGAGGGGGTATGCTGTCTGCAGAACAGATCTCTGCCAGGGCTGCTGCTCTTACAGGCACATCCAGGCTGGCTGTAAATGAGGTTGTTCAGGCAGTAACGCAGCCACAGCAGCTCAGAGCTGCACAGGGCACGCTGTTTACCCAGTTTTTCAGCCATGGAACAACATTCACATCAGTGAATGCAGTGGAGACATACCCAGAATAAGAATGTGATTTATTCTTTCCATGTGAGAAGCAGCTATATGTTCAACAAAGGCTTTCCTTAGACTAATGGCCAAAGTAGGCCCCAGTGCAGCTCCTCTATAGACTGAGAAGAAAGGATTGTTTGTTGAGGCCCAACTGTCCCCAAAAAAACCAGTCTGCTGAGTGGATTCTGTCATGTGTGAGTTCTCTGCTGGCTTCATTGTCACGGGTGTTCCCGCAAGCCTGCCGTGCACGACATAACTGGGGAATTTACTGCAGCACTTGCTGATGGAGCAAATAATTCAAAGTCCTGTCACAGTTTGGAAAGAACAGATGACTACTCTAGAACAGTTTAACATATATAAGATATTCTTTATCAGTGGAATGAATACAGAACAATGTTATTTTTCTATAGACCCTCTCATTCTCAAGGAATGGCAAAGCACTTAATGAAGGAATGAGTTAAGAGTTGTGGTTGTTCAGTCCAGGCCAATGGCTAGTTTAGCCTTTCAGTGCAAAGTCATTATGTGCTCAGCAGTGGCTCACAGAGCCATGGCCAGTAAGGGCTGTCGTGCTGAGCCAGGGACACTGGCCCTGACACTCTCTTTGTCCCCTCAAACTGTCTGTGGTATTGCTTACTCTCTCCTCGGATGGGTACCAGAGGGAAAAAAGAATGAAACATTTGTTAATTCTGAGGTTTTCCCCAGTGCCAGTGACAACAACTTTGATCATGTGGCGCCTTTAATTGTGAATTGTAAGAGCTGCAGTTGGGTGAGCCCTGGCTTTTGTGTAGGAACTCTGCTCTTCACAACTATTTTCTTGGTCAGAATGTGCCTCCTGTATTTTGGGGGGCAAAAAAAAGTGCTCTCCTGCTCCAGTGTGAGTAGCTACCCTTCCTGAATTGGTGAAACAGCCAAGGAGCAACCACTAACTACATCAATTTGCTTTCCAGGGTGACTTGACTTCAGCTGAATTTCAAAGCCAGTTATGCACATGCTTCATGTAAACTAATGCTCCTGAAAATTGCTGTTTTTAAACCAAATTTATAATCACTCATTTTGGATGCTACTAATTTCAAGGTTTTTGAAGTACTGTTTTTATCTGCATATCTCTAGCACTGCCTTTTGGATATCACACTGGTGGGTTCTTTGTCTTTCTTAGTATTTGGTTTAGGTTGTCATTACAGAAAAGACCACTCCTCCCGGCAGTGAGGTCTGTCTCACCCAGGTATTGCAAGGGCATTCAAGGATGTGGTGCAGAGCAAATTGTTGTGCTTGCACAACCAGCTTGCATGTTAGAACTGCACATTACAATGGTTTTGGTGCTTGCACAATTTGCAGTAAACTTGGCTGGAACTGTAGGGTAGAAGTCAGTGCTCTAAAATGAAGGTGTTCAGCTGAAGAAGGCAGTGTCAGTCTGTGTGTAAGTCATGTGCCCTGGATGAATGGATCCCCAGATCTGCTCTCCCTTTTCCAACCCTTGCAGATCCTGCAGTGGTGGATCAGCACAGATCCACAGCCCCTCCCCAGCCTGGGTATTTAGTGGACCACATGTGAAGCCCCACAGCAGGACAGGGATTGTGACTTCATGCTCCACAAATGCAGAATTTCTTCTGGTTGGGCTCAGCTCTCAGAACCTGTTTGTCATGTGGGTTTTCTCAGATGGGGCTCATCATACAGGGCCTCACAGCTCAGTGTTTAGACATGTGAGTGCTCTGGTTTCAATCTGTGTGGACAAATGCAGATTGATTGAGAAGACAGTACCCCAAAGGTCTCTGATTCAGTCAAACACTTCAACATATCCCTATCTTCAGCCATGTGGAGTATTTAGTTTTTAATGATACACACATTTGGACAAAAGCACAAGCTGTTCATGAGACTGCATGAGCAGAAGGAGTCTGTGTTGATCAGCTCTTTTTCTGCTGGAAATTATTCATTCAGGTCACCCTTTCACTGTAAAAGTTTGGGAGCAGGAGTGAGTCATGCCAAGAGCTTAAGGGGGCAGAGTGGTTCCATGGGATATAGAATGATGGAAGGAGGGTGAGAGGGGGGAGCAGAAGAGCCACTGCCCCCTCATGCTCCTGATCCTGGTCACGGTCCTTCGTGAGCTGCCTTTTGCTGCTGCTCCAGCCCAGGAGCTCCTTCTGTGTGGGATCTGATTCCCCAGTGCCTCTCTGTGGGTGCCATGCCTCCTGTACCCCCTGCCTTGGTGGCTGTCTGTGTCCCTGGGCTGTGCCCATCACCCTGGGCACTGCAAGTAGAGCTGCCCCATCCCCACTCTCATCAATGCGCTCTAGGCTGAAGAGGAACGTGCAGAGTTGAGGCTGTGATTGCTGTGAAGGGTATTGCTGTAGCTCATCAGCTGGATGGATGTCATTGAAAGTGAGAGAAGGGGAAGAAAACCCACAAAACAAGCTTTGGAAAAATCTTTATCAAACAATACCTGTTGTGGGAACTGCTTTCAGTGAGATGCAAACGCATTTTCCTTTCATTTCTGCAACGGTTCTGAGCTGCTTCATTAATAACAGACTTGTTTTGGAGACTGACAAGATGGGAACCAGCACTGTAATTACACACTGCTCTTTTTGTGAGGACTGCCATGAAAACAACGCTGTGTTCTCATTTTCTCCAAAGACAAGCAGGGAAACAAATTTCTAACACCTTGCCCTCTGTTGCAGCTGGACACTGTTCCAGACTGACATGAATCAATTAAAAGTGAAAATGTAACCCATAGAAACATTATTCAGTAAGCTACATACAAAAGAAAGCATTTCTACTTGCCTAATTAAAGGATGAGAAAAAAGTATATATTTTTGGCAGTAGTTGTGGAAGTACTTTGCTTTTTTTTTTTTCAAAAGTCAGACTATCATAGCACAAACAATTAACAAAAAAAAAGTTTCCTTTACCTGGAGTTGGCTAATTAAAAAATTTCTCCCTCATCAATAAACTGAACACCGAAGGAGACATTTCATGGCTTTTAGCACCCAAAATGCCATATTTATTTTTCAGTTGAAAAACTGTATTATAGTGAACTGCCACACACACAACTTACCTGGATTCTCTAAATAAAGCAGTGATAATCTTTACCATTGCTCTCTTGACTTTATTTCAACATTCTTTTTAATGCAAATTTCCTAATCTAACTTGTAAAACATTTAATATTTAGAATATACTCCTTTAAGATCCATCAAAAGAGGCAAAGCTGCACAACAATGCCTGGTGCTGGAGCATTGTGTGTCTGCTACAAAGGAATGAGGTGATTCTTTCTTTCAGGTCAGAAGGTCAGGCTTCACTGCATTAATTTTGCTGAGTCTCTTTGTTATTTATAACAAACAAGGTCATTTATTTTCATTTCCTTGTTTCTAATTGCATGCATCTCCTTTGGAGTATGAACTCGGTAAACAGGTGGCTGAAATGCTGGGGAAAATACTTGAAGCTGTTCCAGAAAAAGGGCATGTCCCACACTGGTAAAGCAATTTGATGAGTTAGAGATTTAGTCATAGCAGGATGTGCACCTGCTTGAAAGCAAACACACTTCTCTTTGGCACACACAGATACATGCAAATTAAAAGAGATTATTTCACTCTGAATGGTGGGTTGATATTTGATCAAATTTAACACTGTATATTTTAAATAAAGCCTTGGTGTATATTAGTGAAATACAATCGCTTTTCAGCTGCTTTTGATTTTTTTTCAACTTCTCTTTGAGTATTACAAATGAATGATATTTCTTCACTAGCTGAGCCTACAAAAAGAGTATGTCTCTGGAGGAGAACTTTATCAGGGGATCTTTATGATGAGAACTACCTACATGCACTGAAAAAAAATGGGATAATGAAAAGCTAGGATGTTTGACTGACAAGGAATAAACCAGATCTTAAATTTTTTTATTCTAAAATGGATTCACACAAATTAAAGGGCATTCATTGGAGTGATAGCAGTATGTCTTTTTAATCCTGTAAACCCCATGTTTCCAGGCAGCCCAAATGGAACTCCTAAATATATTCATGGGCAGCTTTTGCATAGGTAGTCACTGAATTTGCATTTCAAAATATAGGCACTGTATGGCTAAAGCTGTGGCCGCTTTGTCCTGAAAGATGAGATTCACTGTGGACTACCTTGATTTTAGGGGTAGTGAAGAATATAGCAGGAAGCAGTAATTGTCTGCCATGACTGAGCTTCTGTTGTTGGTTGAGAACAGGGCCCAGGCTGAATCCATATGGGAAACAGAGGGAGATTTCTTAGCAAGGTCTTTTAGTTCCCCAGAGAACAGGGGGCACCATGCCCAGGGTCCATAGGCTCTGCATTGAGCTTTGGAGGTTAAGAAATGTCTCTGAGCAAGGGGAAAGTGTGGGAGGAAAGCTGGAGAGAAGGATTTGCCATCCCAAGAGACAACTGTTCTGTCTCTTTTCTAAGGCTGGGCATAGAGGGGCTGTTTGGAGGAGGCTCTGCAAGGGGCAGGTATCCTCCTGCTTAAATTGTCCTTTTCTGCAGATCATTGCCAAAGAGTGGGGCAGGGAAGGCAATTTGGCTGTAAGGATTATGCTACAGCTTTCATTGTTTAGGATGCATACTGTAGCCTTTCTATGAGAAGATTACTGGCCTGGGCTTTTCTTTCCATGCATATGAAAATATACTTTGTGATTTCAGGGAGACAGTATCATTAAATGGTATGTTAGAAGAAAGAAAATATTTTGTATCTCTAAAACCGATAAAAATCCAAACCATTCTTTAGCAAAATATTTGTTTCTTGAATGTAATTATAAATGTCATTGTACATTCTTCCTGACTTCAATGCTTATCTTGAGGAGTTCAGTGAAAATAAATTGTTTTCATGAAAGCAGAGAAGCCGTTTGATAAACACACTGTCTCAGAAAATTGTTCCTGAAGCAGAGGTCGTTCTCTCACTTTAAAAGAAAGAGAATATGTTTTAGAAAACAAGCCAGGCAGCAGAAAAAAAGCATTTTTTGTTTCAGACAATTCATTTAAAAAAGCAATGTGTAAATCACATGGAAAATTCTGCATTGATTATTTTGACTGCTGTAGAACCCTGGAATAAATGAAGTTGAAATAGACTTATATCAAAGAACATTGCAGTTAGTAGCAAGCTGGAGTGTTATTTTACTACTGAATTTATTTTTTTTTTTGGTTTTGTGATCAGATGTTTTATTAAATACTAGCCATTCATGGTTATAGGAACTGATTCTTTAAGACCAGCTCGGCACAAACTCTTCATGAGCTTCAAGAAATAGTCTTGAGGACTGGAATCTGTCTTTTCAACACTGAAAATCCAGCCCACTGAGGCATCAAAACCCAAAAACCATCCCCCTAGCCCCCCCAAAAACCCCACCCAAACCCCCCCCAAACAAACAAAAACTCAAACAACCCCCCCACCCTCTACTCTCTAAGATGAGACAACTGCAGATAAGTCCTGAATGAAAGTACAGCAGCTCATTTTAGAGATGTTATTGAGGTCCCTAATCATACCTTCAGAAATCTGTCTCTTAATTTTCAATCTGATGAATTTATTACTACGTGTTTATTACTAGGTCTCAAAATATTGTACAAGTACTTATAAAATAGTGTTTCATTTTTTTTAATCCTCAGCTAGAATTATGCTGCTATTAATATCAGAGTTATTAATATGCTCTCAGAAGACTACATCATTAATTAGAAGACCTAAAGGATAACTAATGGGTCCTTTGGAAGACTACTCTCAGTTATTGTATGAATCTGATCTATCCAAATAAAGCTGTATGTCTACAGCCCTATTTTTTTTTTTTTAATATATCTTCATGTTCTCTAGCATAGGTCACTAATTATTTTATATTATTACCTATGCTGGTAGATGGTGTGACATTAATACCACAGTAAGGCATTGTAACATTTGAAAGGAACATGATGACAGCAGCATTTTTAAATAATTACTTTTCTTTTGAAGGCATGACTGTGAAACTATACATTGCTTTTACCTTGTACCTTGGCAATGTCTCATCAAGTCTTTCACTGGCTCCAAGAGAAGACCAAAAGCCCATCCCTTCCACAGCCACCAACAAAGGATGTGCACTGTGGTCACTGAGGGTGGCCAGAGCCACCTGCCCAGCTCTGGGGACAGCCAGGGCACTGCTGCTCACCTCCCCCCAGGATACCACACAGCTCTCAAGGGTGAGTGTGCCCTTGCATTGGGGATTGTTGAATTAAACTCACAAAATCTCAGAAAGACATTTCACTGACTGCTCCAGAAACATCCCCACATCTTTCTTTAGGTGCTTTATATTGCAATGTGTGCACCTGAAGTACGTCAGAGGTTGTGTGTGTGTGTTTCAAATCATTGCCTTAAAGAACACTGGATGAAATTAAAACTGAAAAACATGCATGAGTGAATTTGTTGCAGATACAAGGATTAAATGTAACCTTTCTCACCTGGAAAAACTCTTCACTATATCTCCCTAAGACTTTTCATTAAAATAATTCTTTCAGTAATTAGATTTGATTCTACTGTAAAGTGAAAGTTTCTGCCTATCACATTCCTATAGAATAACAGAAAAATTTAAAGAAGAATTTGGATTGCTTGTGGAG
This sequence comes from Sylvia atricapilla, assembly GCF_009819655.1. Taxonomy (NCBI): domain Eukaryota; kingdom Metazoa; phylum Chordata; class Aves; order Passeriformes; family Sylviidae; genus Sylvia; species Sylvia atricapilla. The sequence continues at coordinate 11,618,087 of NC_089151.1, forward strand.
AGCATATTTTTCTTTCTGTAGACATCGTCCCTGTAAATTCCCTGTAAAAAGTAGATGCCAGTAGCTTCTTTTCTGCCTCATACTAGTTCCAGCAGTATAAATTCAACAAATGTATGAATATGGAGAGAACTGGAGGAGAAAGCCAGAAACATACCACACAGCTTTATATCAACAGATGATATAAATTATATATATGTACATATAATTATATATATGTATATATATATATGTATTTTTATATATATAACCATATACAGCAGCATCTCTAATCAAGTTTTCCTATCTTGCTTTAAAATGGCATCCCTGCAAGAAAGGAATACACTGCATTAATTTCTTAGCTTCAGTTAAAACTTTAATTCTAATCTAGAAGTGACACTGTTCCAGTCATTGTTCTCCTAAAGAAGTGAATTTTTATATTACTGGACAGTTCCTTTACTGTTTTCAGTGCTGCAATCAGTTTGTTTTTCAACGTGGTCTTTATCTCACAATAACTGTGTACTAGCATGTGAGGATACTGTAACACTGCAGTCAATAGCAACAGGATATTCCCTCTGCCAAAAAGTAATCCTATATTGTCCATTACACACAGGTTATTTTGGAAGGTTGTGGAATACTTCCTTTAAAGCAGCAGAAACCTTTTTGCTGAAACATAGTTCAAAAGTATTAATGGTTGTTTCTGCTCTCTAAACAGCTCAAATATCTGGCTTTCTGCTAGAATACTATTTGAAATATTTTATGTGATTTGGGGTGGTAAAATACTTCAGGTGAAGTAGGAGACTTCAGCAATCCAGAAACATCAAAGAGGCACATGTAAACCTTTGAAAAGTTTAATAATTTTATTATTTTCCTTGTTTCACAAAGTAATGTATTTCCTGATTTGGATCTGAAAAAATTTCACAAACTAAAAACTTGCAGTTGTGATTTTTTTTCACTTGCAGCAATCCATACTTGTATTTTGAAATAATTATTTGTATTTTAAAGGAATGACTATATTTTTAAAATAACCCTTTGATCTGCAGTTCTCTAGTTGTGGAAACTGAGACAATGAGAAGGTAAATGATCATCTGGCAGGCAAGCACTAAACTCCAGCTTTCCTGGTTGTTTGGCTTCTCTGATCTGCTGGCTGAAATTCCCTCCTTTTACTGCAGGAAACATAGTCAGTGACTAATACGTGTTTATTGATCTCTGCTTGAAATACTTGCTAAGAGATGTAGATATCAATGAATATTTGATCTGACTTAATGTTAAGAACAAAAGTATTTTCTTTATGGCCTCACATATACAGGATATTCATACGTGATCACTTTTAAATGCTGTCTGACTCTACCACCTGATGAGGAGACTTCAGTGAGATAAACTCTAATTAAGTAATATGCTATTAATTGTACTTTTTCTTAGCCAGAAGTTAGTAGTGTAGTTGTTGCTTTGAAGGATAAGTCAAAATATTATTGATTCTCAGCAGCTGTACTTGATAAGTAGAATATAGGTCTAATTCAAAGCCCATTGCAGTCAATTAAAGGGACTTTCTATTGATCTGAGGAGGTTTTAGACTCTTTTCTAAACCAGACCTGCCTGGCGCTCTTTCCTTTCAGCTTCTGTATTCCACCCTTTTTGTTTTGTGCCCTTCCATCCTCCACATGTGCTGTGGGGAAAAGGGGCCAAGCCAGTCTGAACAGGTGAGAGCAGAGATTTTGTATTCCTCCCTTTCCTCTTGTTCCTCCCAGCCTTTACAGACGCCAAAAGACACAGTGTAGGAGACTGGAGGAATAATGGGTCCTAGGATGGTGAATACTTACCTTTCCCTCTCCCTTTTCTTTCTCTTCCTCTCTCTTTCTTCTACCTTCTTCTTAAAGCTGAACCAAAAATTTCCAATAAGTACCGTGTTGTGTCTGGATAGGTTAAAGTTCGCCAAGTTTAAGGTTGCAAAGTGCCTTACTTCATCTGGATGTTTTAAAATTTGCCAAATACCTTATTCTACTTCAGTGTTCTAAAGTTCATGGGTAAAAGTTGTTTTTGAACCTCCTGAGAATTTGGGTGTTTCTCCCACACACTGCCCAGGGTAAACCCAACTACCTTCCCCTAAGCCTGGAGAGGGCTGGGGCGATAGACATGGACCCTGCATTGTAGAAGCAAATGCCAGGTCGTTTTAATGTTGACTCTGCATTGTAGAACTGGAGCAGAGAGCTTCAGTCCAGCCTTGGCTCATTCCACCCATTCTCCCTCATTCCCCTGCCCCTCCCATGCTCGCTGTCTTTGCCAGAGGAGGGAACTGTGTGGCCAGGGACAGGGTGGGTGCTGAGGTGTGATGCTTCTGAAGGACTTGGCTGCCTACCTGAAAATTTGGGTGTTAAGAGATCTGGTCTGTTTGCTCTTACCTCTGAAGTTCCTTCCTCACCCCGTGGTTTAGTAGAGCAGGTCTTCCAGTGCCTTTGCTACTGCACCTCAGATGCAATTTCCACGTTACTGAACTGACACAGCGTTTGCAAAGGCTGTAAGGATACAAACTTTGGCCTGGTATGGAGGAAAAAAAAAAAAAAAAGTTGCAAGGCTTGTGTGGGAATCAGCCAGGCTTGGAACATTCATATTTACCTGTGCAAGTTGAAAGGCTTCTGGGCAGCAGTGAGAATTTGTGCAGGCACACTTTTAAATCTGTATATGACTGATTCACTCAATACAATTTCTGTTCTTACATCAGGAAAGCAGTTTGAGTGTTCTTAATGGCTTTTAAAATTGAATTGTGATGATGAGTCAGAAGAAAGTATAGCTGAAGATGGAACAGAGTCACCATTTGTGTGTTGCTTCCTGAATCGTAATTTTTGGCAGCGGTAGGCATACATTCAAACCTTTATGAAACAAGGCTTTTTGAAAAGTTCTTTGAAATTGAGGCTACCCTGGACTAGGGAAATTACTGGAGTACTCCACTTACTGTAGATAGACACTTGCTTTTATTAAACCAGCAGGAGAAAAAAGAATACTTACTCAAAATAGCAAATACTTCATACTTCCAACTACTCTGAAAGAAAAAAAAAATAAAAGTAGAATTCAAAGCCATAGTTTTACCAAAAGACCTTTAAGAGAATTGCTTGAGAGAAGAATTTGTTGGACTCCTTTCAAGCATCATGTACAGAAGGTTATAAATATTTTGGCTCATTTTCCATTTTTAAGGTACTCGTGAGATAAATGCATTGTAATAAAAAAACCATAATGATGTCATGTGCGTGGATTGAAATATAGCAGAGATTACTCAAGTTTACTTACTTAATAAACTACACTGGAGAGGTGTTGAGAAAGAAAAACACACACTTCCCTAATTCTTTAGTTTGTACGATTCTCTCTGGTACAGTATCACATAAACCATAATATTTTATTTAAAAAGAAAAATAAATTAGCATATATACCCCAGTTTCTCTTGTTTTTCTTTAGATCATTTTAGATCACTTATTCATTTCACTGCAGTTGTACTAGTTCTGGAAAAGACTTAGTTTGGGTACTAGGTAGAGGTGACAAGGGTAGATTATAGCCAGAAATTGAAATTCTGTTGTTGTTGTTGTTGAAAATATTAAACTTTTGTTTTAGTTTCATGATAGTATAAAGAGACAGTATTTCAGTACTTTTCACCATACTTTTGGGGTGTTTTGCCTAGCTTAAATGTAAATACTTTTTTTTTTTTTTTCTTTTTTTTTAATGCTGACTGTTTCAATTTTACATTAACTTTCTGAGCCAGTGACGTCAAAAAGGAGTATTTTGAGGTATTATTGCTGTGCCTCTCACTTTCAGAAGGAACTGTGTTGGAAACAGCAGACTATTTAAATCACGGCTGTTGACATCGCCATTATTTGCTCACCTCCCGACCCCAAGTCTCCCACCCCGGCGGCAGGAGCCGGGCCCCGGAGCAGCTGCAGCGCCTCCACCCGCCCCTCCCGGGCCCGGCCCGCGGGGAGAGCTCAGGGAGGCCAGGGAGAGGCGAGCCGGGCTGGGCTGGGCCGGGCTGGGCTGGGCTGGGCCGGGCTGGGCTGAGCTGGGCCGGACTGAGCCGGGCTGGGCTGGACTGTGCTGGGCTGAGCTGGGCTGGGCCGGGCTGAGCCGGGCTGGGCCGGGCTGGGCTGGGCCGGGCTGAGCCGGGCTGCCAGGCAGGAGCTGTGCCCGGCCAGAGCGGGCCATGCCCTGCCCATGGGTCACTTGCAGTGCGGCAACAGGACCAAAGCCCTGTTCATCCCTCACTCATGTGCTGTTCACTCCTGACTCGTGTAGTCTTCCTCTGAATTCAGTGGAAATATGCTTTCAGATTTCATTAAAAGTGCAGAGACACAGAGCTAGGCAGTGGGAAATAGCAGTGTTCATATAGCAAAGCAGTCCAGAACTTGAGGGCAATGATCTGTTCCTATACCTAAGAATCTGCTTAATCTAACATGTGCACTTGGGTAAATTCTACTTTTACTTTCAGCCCCTGTTGAAAGGTGTTTGCTGTGCCTGTACACTACCACTTTTCCATCACTGTGTTGGAGAAATGCTCTAATGGGATGTTGCTATCTGAAATACTTGTCTTTCTCTGAACAATTTGTTTCTCTCAGGATCATCAGTAATTTTTTGCACAGGGTGTGCCTGTGCAAATACTCTGTGCTGTATGTGCCTTAACCATTTCTCTTCTAGCAACAGAGTATATTTTGCAGTCCTTCCCCCTTGGTTAAAAACAGTTGCCACAATGAATATGTAATTGGATTAGGTATTTGACAGTGTATGCCTGTTATCTTTGCTATCGAGGCATTATCCATTCATATACAGTCTTCTAGAAAGTTAAATTCCAAATACTCTATGGAAATACAAATATGTATCTGTGCTATGTTTAATTCTGCTCTTAATGCAAAATACCATGCTAGAGATTGTCACTTCAAAGTGTGATACTTCAGAATCAATATCCTGAAAAAGAGTGATCTGGCATGTCCTAAGCAACCAGGGGCTACTTGTGCCATCACAAATATTGAGCGTAAGGATTCTAGGAATGGAGTTAGGAAGATGTTCCCTTGTACATGATGCAGCTCTTGACTCTTTTACAGTTTGCTCCTGATGTTTTTAGACAGTAAATAATCCTGCCTGGAATGAAGAACGGGGCACTAAGCTCCCGAGGCAAGCATCAGTCACAAGTGGGACTGAGCACGGGCCCAGGATGTCTGTCCTTCAGAGGTCTTGCTGCTGTTGTTCAGTTAAGCCTTGTATACTTATGTTACCATTGCTATTTTGCAGCCGAATGGAGTAAACTCCATCTGGGGCGTCCTTTCAGCTGCATTAGAACTGCCCAGGAATCCGCCCTAGACCCAAAAGGCAATCCTCTCCTTGTCACGGAAGCCTTGAGCCCAGGGCGTGTTTCCATCCTTCTTCCTAGCACCTTGTCTGCAGGGCTAAAGTCGTGAGGGTAAACGGCCTTGTGCTGCTTTAGTGTTTTCTCCAAAAGTTCTGGAGCAGATTTTCAGATCAGCAAAGCTCCGTCTAAGGGAGGAGATACGGCTGGGCTGTGCCTACGACTGACAAAACAAATTTGGGTTATTAGCGGCGTGCTTTGACTCATCACCCGGAGACTTTGAAAGTGTGAGGAGGTTTCTATAAGTGAGGCAGGCTACTGTGGTTTAAAGTCCTGCTCTTGACAGCACATTAGAAAAATCTCGTTTCTTCTGCTACCAACCTGACGCAGCAAGGCAGCGGTGTGAATCGATAAAGTGCATGATCCAAGGGGAGAAAAAAAAAAAAAAAGGGCGGAAAACTGGTGGAAGCGGTGAAAGTTACTCACCTGGAACCTTCCGGGAGCGAGGACAGCCATGGGCAGAGCCGCTGCCGGCCCCGCTCCGGCCCGGGCGGCGAGCGGCGGCGCGGGCGCGCACCGGGCGGGGGGGCGCGGGCGGCGGGAGGGGCGCGGCGGGGCGGGGAGGGGCGCGGGCCCGGCCGCTCCGCTCCGCTCCGCCCGGGAGCGCTGCCAGCGCCGCGCCGCTCCTCGGCACTTCGCCCCGCAGCGCGCCCGGCCGGCGCAGCCCTGTTGCACCGAGTCCGGGGTAGCCGCCCCCTCCCCGGTAGCGCGGGGCGGCCGCGGCCCCGCCGTGTCCCGCTCCCCCGGCGGTGACGGTCCCCCCGCCTTTGTCGGGCGGGCAGCGGCGGCCGGTCCGTCCGTCAGTCCGTCCGCGCCGGGCGCGTGGCTCCTTTGTGTACAGCAGCTGCTCCTGAATGCGGAGGCAAAGGCTGTGGCTTGGCACTGAGCTTTTAAAAAACAACAGCCCTCCCTCCTTCCCTCCCTCCCTCCTTCCCTCTCCCTTGCCCTCCCTCCTCCCCTCCCCTCCTCCCGCCGAGGTGGACGGGCACCCACCTGGGGTCCGCTGCCCACCTCTCCTCTCATCCTCCTCTCTTCTTCTCCTTGTTTACCTGCACTTTTCCGCCGCCTCTTCCCCCGCTGTCCCCGTCGCCCCCCGGCCCTCGCTCGTCCCCGCTCTCGGGCAGGCTCGGCGCCCCGCAGCTCCGCTCCCTCGGCGGTTTGCCCGTGCCCCTACCCCGGGGAAGGCACTTGAAGGTGGATCTATTAAACCTCCCGGCGGTCTCTCCAAGTGGACCAAATCTCCAGCATGGATGTAAGATTTTACCCGGCTGCGGCGGGCAGCGCGCTCCCCGGAGACCCCTCCAACCTGGACTTTGCCCAGTGTTTGGGTTACTACAACTACAACAAGGTGATTATTCCCGCGGGTGTTAATGCCCGGGCCGGTTGCCCGCGGAGCGGAGCTGGGGCTCCGTCGGGGCGGGGAGGCTCGGGGCTGGGGGATGCGCGGAGCCCGGGGCGGGTGCGCCCGCCGCTCTCCGCGGGGCCGGGAGATGCCTGGCCCCGGAAAGTTGCGGTCGGCGGGGCCGGGCGGCTCCTCCTGCCGCAGCCGCCGCGGGGCTCGCCCCGGGGAACCTGCCCCCGGGCCGGTGCTCCCGCGGTTAGGAGGGGTGCGAGCGGCAGACAGCCGGGAAGAGCTCGGGGAAGCGATCTTGCTCCCCATGGCCGGCGAACAAAGGCGCGTCCCGAGCGCGCAGCGTTCGCGGTGGGGTCCGGACTTGCCGAACTTTCCCCGGGCGGGAGCCGCGGAGGCTCCCGGCGCATCGGGCACAGCCCGGTGGGCTCGGACGGCCCTGTGAGGAGAGGATGGAGCCTCATTCTGCTCCGTTCCCTCGGCTCAGTCCGGCTCTGTCATGGCCAGTTCCTAACTAGAGGATTATCCAAGCGGGAGGATTATCTAAAAGTGCATCAGCTGCTGGTACAGGAGGGTGACTAACGCTCCTCTTTGGCGAAGGCTGTCAGAGAAGTTGCAGTACCACTTCTGTCTGTTCACACCTCTGCGGCATGTGCGGTGTTTGGAGTAAACGTTACAGTCAGAAGCAATAGTCATTTCCCAGTGTCTCACCTTCGTTTACAGAAATATGTTTTAATAATACGGGGATGATTTGTTTCACAAATTACCTAAATCTGGGAAAGGCAAAGTTGAGAATGACACTGTGACTCATGCTATTTTGAAAAAGACTTAGCTGTTTGCACTGTGATGTGTCAATAGCACATTGAGCTATTAGCACTGGGCCCTCACACATGCACATAAAGATCCCTTTCACACTGTGTTTTTCTTGGTGCTATGTTTGTCCAACCTCTGGGGCCTTTTGTGAGGCACTGTATGAGATGCTGGGGAAAAGAAGGGTGCTGCATGAAGCCTGAACTTACATTAAATGCTTTTTTTTTTTTTTTTTTTCCAAAATTCCTTTCCAAATGAAGAGATAAACTTTACTGAAATACAAAGCTCAATTTCAGAGAGAGAAGTGACGTGGGTTCAAATAGATTCAGTAGCTGGAGAAAACTTTCTCGTAGACAAATCGCGTCTGGGTAGATGTCGTGGGTGGACTCCTGTGTCGCTCTGCAGGCTGATGTCCATCGGAGCCGCTGCTCCTGAAGTTTTGCAGGCGGGCCGCGGTGTCCGGCAGTGGTCTGGCAGTGTCCAGCCGATCCCGGTGTCCGGCCCATCGCAGTGTCCGGCAGTGTCCGGCCCATCGCGGGTCCAGCGGTGTCCGGCCGTGTTCGGCCCATCGCGGTGTCCGGCAGTGTCCGGCCGTGTCCAGCGGTGTCCGGCCCATCGCGGTGTCCGCCCGTGTCCAGCGGTGTCCGGCCCATCGCGGTGTCCGGCCGTGTCCAGCGGTGTCCGGCCCATCGCAGTGTCTGGCCGTGTCCGGCAGTGTCCGGCCCATCGCAGTGTCCAGCGGTGTCCGGCCCATCGCGGTGTCCGGCCGTGTCCAGCGGTGTCCGGCCGTGTCCAGCGGTGTCCGGCAGTGTCCGGCCCATCGCAGTGTCCAGCGGTGTCCGGCCGTGTCCGGCGGTGTCCGGCAGTGTCCGGCCCATCGCGGTGTCCGGCCGTGTCCAGCGGTGTCCGGCAGTGTCCAGCGGTGCCGGCGGGGCGCGCTCGGCCGTTCCGCGCATGCGCCCGGCGCGGGGCGCGCGGCTTTGTTACCGCGGGTGGAGGAGCGCCCGGGGCGTGAATTAAAAATGAAATGTCAGCCCCGGCGCCGGGTGCGCTGAGGACTCCGGGAGCTCTAACGTGCGTAGTAAATGTCCGCTGGCTGGACAAGCCGGCTGATTTTGGAAACTTGCAGCTCTTACAGGCCGCCAGCATGTTTACTGTAAATTTCACTTGTTCTGTGACTTTCCTGTGTTGTGCACGGCGTGCATTTAATTCAGGCTCAGGTACAGGTACTCTGTAGGATCTTTCTAAGTTTATTTTAATACGTCCAACATTTTCAATATCTTCTGAATACCGGTACTTTCTTGTGTCCATTAACTTGCTGCTAGTGCACAGTTACATATAACCTTTTAACTGTATTTCCCATCGTTGTACAATGAGAACAGAGCGTGCATTCAGAAAAAGTCAAAAGTAACTAACTTTTGGCCTATTCAGAAAGACATTTCAGTTGCTGTACTCCTGAACATAATTTTGGCAAGTACCTCGTAGGCCAGGCTTCCAGTCTGCAGCAGAAAATATTTTAATTAACAGAGTACAGCTCATGATGCTTGTGTCTCATAATAGATATCTTTGTATGCAAACGGCCTGATCTGGAGCAGGCTGACACACGCAGAATTGTGTTGCTGTTGCTGTGAGCTCTTCATTGGCTCAGCTGGGAAAACAGCAATGTGGTGTACAGGTGTTTCAAGGACAGAAGAAGAATTTGTGAATGAGTTCCTAGAAAGGATGGTCCTAACTGTGTTAATCTGATCTCATTTTCTGCATTGTTTATAATCTGTAGTTATAGGAGTCACTGTAAATTTGGGGTTTTTAAAATTATTCTGATAAAGAGAGTACATCTATTTTGATATCTTGCCTCCCTGCCTTGCTTTCCATGTCTTGTGTCATTTTCTCTGTGTTTCTAAGGAAAATAAATGATTGTTCTCCTAGGTACTGAGATGACCAGAAGGCACCGAAAAAAAGGACTGAATATTTACTCTGCTGAAGTAAATGGGAGAACTCTTATTGATTTCACTAGGGACAGTATTTCACCTCAAGTCTTTTCTGAAACTCATTTGAGTGTCCTGCCCACTCATCCATGCCTGCTTCATTGTTAGGATCTGAATGCATATTCTCCTTGTGACAGTGACATTGCCTGTGACAACTGCCGGGAAGCAGCGTGATGGCAAAAGTAAATGGGCTACATGGTTGTATATATGTGCAAAAGCAGAATTATTTATATGAAAATATTCTCAGGATCATTAAGACATAGAGTTGATGGCATATGGCCGGCCTGTGGAAGATTGTATCTTACATCACAGTGTCTAAAAATATCTACTGTAAAGCCTTCTAGTGCAAATACATTGCACCCAGTGAGACAATGCTGCCTTCCACCTGCGTGCTTTGAACAGAATTTCCCAGGACTGTAGGACTTTTTTCCCTTCAGTGGGTACAGCACTGGCAGGAATGTGGCAGAATGACCCGTGAACCCCCAGGCTGGACTTGGGATCTCAGGGTGCCCTGTGAGGAAGGGTCTGAGGTGGGAGGGGAGTTGTATCCTGAGTCCTGGGTTTGGAACCAGGCATGCTGAGGAGCTGTCCTGGTCCTGACCTGCAGGTAGCCTTCAGCTGGATTCCATCCCAGCTGCTTTCTAAGTGCAATGTCCTGCTTTTGTAATTGGTGCTCAATACTGGATAAGAAGACCTAGGGGTAAGGGATGTCATCTTGGGTTTTTTGGAGGAGAGTTAGTGTTGAGTACATGACAGGTATTTGAAAACTGACTGATGTACATATGCATCCCTGCCATCATTGGTAGTACAGCAGTTTCTAGAAGATTCATGGGGATTGCTTTTGGTGGGGTGGTGCAGCATGGCGTGCACATGTAGAGGGCAAAGGAGGAAAGGTGGATATGGGAGTGCAGTGATTTGGCCAAGGTTACACAGTCGGTCACTGACATAATCAGGGCCACAACCAAGGTATTCTGAGATTCAGTCCAGTGGTTTATGCTGAATCTCATTTACTCTAATAGGATTACTTACATGTTTAAAGTAAAGCATGTGCTTAAGTGCTTTGCTGGATCAGGGCCATATTTGATAAGTTTTCAGTCCTGATGTGAGAGTACATAACTTGACCCTGCATGTGTCTGGCTGGTGGTGGTTTGGGATAACAGTGATCCACTTCTGTCATGGAATTGCACAAGTGAAATCATGGTTTGCCTGCTTCTAGAAGTATCCTGCTGCAGTATACTAAAAAAAATTCACCAGAAAGGAGCTGTAAAAATTACAGAAAGTTGAAAGAGACCAGCTGTTGTAAAACATTCTGCTTCTGTTTTGAGCCCTTTTATGGTTCTGCAGATGGAGAATGATTTTGGACATTCAGTACAGTTGAGTAGCTTTTTCTAAACAAACTTTTTCACTTACTGAGTAAATTATATATCTTGTACTAAAAATATTTAGGGAACTAGTATTCATCCTGGCATATATATCCATATATATTTTTAAGGAACTGTAATTCTTAAAATGCCATTTGTAAAACGTGAAAACTCCAAAACCTAAATACGTACAGCTCAGTGCTTGAGTTATCATATTAAATTCCAGAATCCTTACTTCATTACTTAGCTGCCTGCATTTTATAATGTTTATCTCCACTACACAGATTGTCCTTGAAGGATACAAATTTCAAACATACATACCTTAATTTAGGCACTACTGTACATACGAGATTGTCAGAGCTTGATGTTTTTTGGCTGAAATATTTTTAATTTTACAAAGGAAGCTCAGGAAGTTTATCTTGTTCTTCCAGAGGTAAAGCAAAGACAGCAGTAGTTTAGTAGCAGCTAAACTGGAGCTCTAAGTCATTCCTATTAGTGTGTGTTGTTAGGAAAAAAGTGGATTACAGTTATGCAAATAATTTAAAACTACTCTTCTTGCAAATTTAGTGTTGCTCTATATGCATAGGTTTTCTTCTCCTGCAGCAGATGGTGAGAGACAATGGGTGCATGTATGTTGCTAAGATAGAAAGCTCCATGCTTACTCATCAGCTGCCCTGCAAATAGGCTCGTTTACATCTGGGCTCTGCTCTGGTGCAGACAGGACAGCCTCAGCTGCTCTGTGCTATGGCTCTGTGTGTGTATCCGCAGCCTGACCATGGCAGAGGTGGCCCCAGCTGCTGGGAGAGGGCCACAAAGCACCAGGGAGCTCCCAAAGAGTAGAGATGTTTAGCAGAGACACAAATACAGGTCTTTTTGGAGACAATTTAGGCAGGGGATTGGGAACTTTCTGTCGCGGCATCAACTGAGTAAATGCTGTTTTATCACCAGTATTTTTCCACTGATCTCCTGGCACATGTGGCAAGTGTGCTAAACTGCTTCTTTCCCAGAACAGCCAACCCCTGCCTTGGGTATCGCAAGACTTCAGGACTATGTAGGCAACTACTGCTAGGGAGCAAAAAAGTTCCCAAAATATTTGTCTGTCTAGTTCAGCACTAGAATTGTTGGATATATATTTCCTAGTCCCTGGAAGAGGAAGTGAAATGGTCATATGAGTGCATTCACCAGAATGGAAATTATAATTTCCATTGGGTACTATCATCATTGGGTACTATCATCACCCCACCTTGCATTATGCTGTTTTGCAGGCACAGTCATCTCTGAGGTTTTCTGACGTAAAAAAAGTCAGCTGTGAAAGAGGAAACCCCTGGATGCCACAACTGGGCAAGAACCTGTGGTGCTCAGAATGAACACTTGTAGTGGGGACACTGATTGGATTGTGTGGTGTACAGTTTTTCTGTAGCTCAGATAATGCAGCTCCTGTACTGAATGTACCATTTGTTGATTGAGAGTTGATTGTATACAAAATATACTATGTAGAAGTCAATTTTTAGAAATATTTTTTAGATGTTTTAATTAAAGTGGGTTACAAACATATCAGTAAGATATGTTTGCAATAATGTACAGTAATACATGAACAGCTTGTATTTAATGCTTAGGAGACATTTAGAGTCCTTAAGGTATGTGTGGAAATCACTAGTGGGTGAAGTTTTTAAAACAGTGATATTTTGTAGCAATCACCACTCTGGAGTGTGTGCCCCATGGACATGGAGACGCACTGCACACCTCTGGCTTTGGAGTGAGGAAACATTGACCAAATCCCCTGGGATGACAAGAACCTCATTCCCATAGTAGCACCCATAGTACACCATGTTGTGCTTCACAGACAGGTACCCAGCCCAGCCTAACCTTATAATGAATTATTGCAAGTTTATAATAAAATCTAAACTAGAAGCACAGGAAATACCAGCCTCTATTCTTTAGATGCTCTAGAGGAGGCTCTCAGTTGTGTGGTTCATTTGTTGCAGTTTTCTGTAGTGTTTGACAAAGTGAGGCCAGTCAAACTGTGACCCATGGTTTGTGCTGCAGCTTTTATTACATTTACAGTTAATACATGCCTGTGTATTTGTTGAATTCTGATACTCCCTTATAAACCTAAGTAATGCTTTTGAATGATGATGATCAAATTTAAGAGGAGAAGAATTTGTACAGCACTAATCCTACCTTTTTATCTGTAATCACATTTCTACTGCCGTAAAATTGAGTACTGTTATACAGACCTAATGGCAGGGTTGAATTTTCAAATGCTTCACACTCTTATCTGATAGCTGTGTTCTGTACTGTTACCTGTCTGTGTGATGTATTTATAGAGTGCCAGTCACCATAGTATCTTTGCAATGATTGCTACCAAAATTGAGAACTCTGAGGTGAAAATCTAATCAGGACTTTAGATAACAATGTCACACAAGAGCCTTCTGGTCTTTGCCTCTGTGCTCTGTTCAGATGAAGACTTAGATGAGATCATGCTTGCTGCCATGTTATTCATTATTTATTTTTGTAACAAGATTTCTATTTCACATCTTTTCCACTGCATGTTAGCATGTGTCAAAACAGTCCAAATCCTGTTTTGAATGTATTCTCTCTGTTTATGCCTGACACAATGTATTGAAAATCACAGGCATTGCAGGGGAGCTGAATTATTAAAGCCAAAAGGGGAGACTTTCATTACACAGGTGCTTCTGCCACACATACCTTGAATATTCTAAGAGATGTTTTAGTGAACTTCTTCATTCACTTCATGGTAAAGCACAGATTAGCTGAAAATATTATTTTCATCACATTAAAAATAAGTGAATCTTATAAGCAGAGTGTTGGAAGTGTGATTGACCAGTGCTGCAGACTGAATTGTGTTGGAGAGGGCATGCCACTGAAACCAGACAATGTTAGTTTATTATTGAAAATGGAAACTGTTTTAAGCAAACAGTTCATTTCATCTAGTTTTCAGTTTGTTTGCATAGTTCATGTTCCAGCTCTTGGCACCAGTGTTTGCTGTTTATTCCTGCACGACCAGTTTGCCCAGCAGCCACATTTGGTTGAAAAGCTCCATATTAAGAGGGAAAAGAAAAGCAATCCATTCTCAAAAACTACAAGTTGAAAGTATCCCTTGTCAAAGCGGATTTTACGTCCATAGAAGACCCATCCAACGTGGTCATCTTTCAGTTACTTACATGTGCATTGGATCAGGCCTGACCTTGGTATTTCATGGGAGAAATTTTTTATCAATTCCATGTTTTATTTTCACTGTTTTAAAGTAATATCCCTTCTTACTGTCTGGGTCACTAGAGCCACATATTATCATTCCTGGCCAAAGACTTGTGAGAGCCAAGACTAACATGGAAAAGAGTGGGTTGTGACACAGGTTAACAGCAGAGGGTGTTTTGGGATGAAATGCTGGGACTTGGACTGGTAACCTCTGAAATAAGGGATCAGAGGTCTCACTGCTGGCTGTGCTGAGAGCTGCAGAGGCAGCAGCATAGGGATCTCCTCACTTTCCTCATCTGTTTTACCATGTGTGTAACTGATGGTTATGTTAAATCATTATGGTGAAGCAGAACATTTCTCAAGACAGATACATTTGCATTTGGATTTTCCTTCTCTACAGTGAATAGTCTGAAGAGTTCTGATCAACTGGGCAACCTAACAAAAATGTATTTCCATTTATGGAAATACATAAATGGTAGGATTTGTGGAAAATGAAGTCTACATGCAGATGGTTGAGGTCACTTGAGGTGAGGTGTCTTCATCTCTCCATTTCATTTCCTTAAGAAATTTTGTCAAGAGAAACTGCTGCGTTTGGCATTCCAAGGGGTTGTAGTTAATACTGTAATTCTCTAAACAGTTAATATGAGAGAAATTAGATAGAAACCTAAAATCTAAATAGTTTTAGACATCCAAATTAATCAAGTCTTGGTTTTTTGTTTGTTTTGGAGTGGGGCTTTTTTTGTTTGTTGTCGTTGTATTTGTGAGGGTTTTGTGCATTTTTTGCAAGGAAACAACATGAGCTTTATGAATCATCCTTTCTATCCCAATGGGACAATGCCTGTATTCAAAGTCACTGAATTATATAAAGGTTTGTAGGTTCAGGACATGCTTAAACACCTCAGTATTGATTAACTGTCTAATTTTGATATGAAAATGGTGCTAAAACCATGAAGAAATCAATTGCTGAATGTTGGAGTGGCTTATTTTCAGAGCAGATCATATTTATCTGCTGTTCTTTTTATGCTAGTCTCTTCATGGTTGTAAGGCTTATATACAAATTGTTGAATTTTGAGTGGTTTGGGATAGGGTATTTCAGTATTTGTTATTAATAAAATCTGTTCGTCATAAAATGCCTTTTTTTAAACTGTACTTTTATCGGTAAACTGCTTACGTGATAGAGGATTAACAGTCCTCTATTTACATTCTTTAAATAAAGAAGGATTTTATTAGGCATGGAAAACCAATCATTTTGTTTGCTTTAGTAGGTCAGTGCTGTTACTTTTGTGGGTTCCTGGAAAGCATGTGGCTGAAATGATGATGATAATAGGTGGTGGCCATGTAAATATGGGCGTATTGTGCTATTGATTTGTTGTAGCAAAAAACTTGGTAGTTGTGGTTTCCCTGCCACAACCCAGCATGGTTCTTTTTTCAGCTGTTGTTTTGCTTGATACAGTTTGAAATATGTAGTATACTTATCATTTAAAAAAGCCTATTCTATACACGTGGTAAAACCCCCAGAATTATACGATGCATTCTCTGCTTTTTCACAGCAGAACTTTAAGTACAAACAAGACTGATCTCGAAACCACACTGGACAAACCATTGATGTAAATACACTGTGAGGTGCAAACACAAGAGCTTAGATTTGCACTACAAAGCAGTCATGAGAGTAAATAACATGTTTACACCTATGTGACTTTCTGTCTGTGGTTTTATGAGTGTCCAATTGCTGTATTGCAAATTATAAGATGAAGTAATTTGTATCAATTTATTTTGTCCTGCCAAATAATTTGCAATTTCAGGATATTGTTAAATAAAAGGATTTAACAGATGCTTCTGCTGTCCTTTCCTCCTGACGTTTTTAAAACCTACTTAGAGCTATCTTTATGCTCCCGTGGTGGTGCAGCTGAGACCCAAGGAGAGCATGTGGAGTGGTAAATCAGATGTTATGTCACACAGGGCAGCCAGGCTTCCTAAACAGTGGCTTGCATCACTGCTTCCATGATAGAGATCTACCTGCTGTTTATGACAGAGCAGAAGTGCCTTTGTTTCATTCTCATACCTTCATCTTAGCCTCTTTCAACATAATAGCTCTATGCTGGGGTTATGGGTGATGCTTGTAAGGTGCACTGGGTATTGTATGGCTTCTTGTAGTTGCTGTTTCAAGGATGTGGCAAGCCCTGTGTGTGTGCAGTCTCAGTGCTCGTGGTTGTGTCACCTGGGTCTGCCTCCAGCACTCGGAATCATCCATCCCTGCAGCGCAGTGTGCACTGGCTCCTGCTCTCCCTGTGTCTCATCGACACAAGGCCTTGCTCTGAGATCCTGCCTTTCTGCAGTCAGCTCTGTGGGTGCCTTTGCTGTGAGAGGGCTCTTGGAGTGTGCTCAGCACATTCCTTGGGAGGCTTTCTCAGCTCCCCATGGCTCTGCTGCCTGCTCTGGCTTGGACTCGCTGGCTGATGGCACGTACCAAAAACCTGACATTCTTGGAGCCACCCACAACTGGGACAGAATCTGTGTGCAGCTCAGACTGATTTAGGTGAAAGACAGGCAGCGTAATCTAGGGCTAAATATGACTCAGAGCAATTAATTGGAGATCATATGAAAGGAAAATATGTTCATTAAATGCCTACTCAAGCTGGCAAACAAACGGCACTTCTGTGTTGTGCATACACAGATATGTGGTATGGCCAGTGTGCAGCTTAGAAATCAATCTTGCTTTTCTACCTGCAATTCTTCACAACAAACAGCTACAGAATGGTAGTGTGAGCCTCTGTGTTTATTTTGCCTCAGTCTGCAGCTACAGGTTGCCCAGTTTAAGTAGCAAACTGTTTTTCTAAATTCAGTTGGCAAACAACTTGTGATAGGATAGCAGCCTTTTTCTGTCTTCTCTGCTAGAAAGTGTTTGAGTAGGGATGGTGAAGATTGGCTTTGACTTCTATCAGCACAAATATATTGCTGGTGATAACATATCATAGGAGTATGCTGCCTATCTCCTGTATTCTTGTCTCTAGTAAATAGCAATTTTTCGAGGAAGGTCTCAGAATTTGCCCTCCTGTTAATAGTCTGGTGGAGAGTTTACATACCAGAAAAGAATCCTGATTCTTCACTTGATAACATATTAAAGGGGTTTATTTTTTGAAAGTTTTTTTTTTTTTTTTTAGGTTTGTGTTGGGTTTTGTAAAGAAAATTGGCAGCTATTGCTTGTAATACATGTAACTAATAAATGTGAAATGGAAAACGTGACTCTTGGACAGTCACACATTTTTAAAGCTCAGACAGTGTGTATTGGTCTGTACCAGTTCTAGCACAGTTCCACTGCTTGGAAAATGTGGGGAGGGCACTTTGCTCCTGCAAATTGGTATTTGCACTATCCTCCTGCATATTTGCTCCTGCACAGAGTACCTGTATTAGGATACAAACCTCTTCTTTGGAGATCACAGGGCTCCTTATGATGGCTTGTAACTTTTGGATTGCTAACTAACTGAGTTCCATTATAGTGCACTCTGCATCATATTCTGTGTCACTTGTGTGTTTATGCAGAATTATTTCTAAATAGAAGCTTTTAAGGTTATTCCATCATGAGGCATAAGTGAGAGACAGTGATAAAAAGCTTGATTCATTATGACTAACTGCAGGTGAACACTGTTATGCCTCGTTCTGAGTGTTTCTGTGACTCAAAAAGGACTCCATTAAAATACCATGACGTCAATGGAGTATTTTAAATGCATATGAAAGGATAGAGTCTAGAAATCCTAATAATATAAGTATCTATCCATATACTGTTAGACTAAATAAAGTATTTGTAGATCTCTTCAGAGTTTCATTTATTCTCTGCGTGGGTGAGACCTGATATAAAAGATACATTTTGCTTTCTGCTCCCCCAGATTTAACCCTTCTTCTTTTAAAATAAATGTGAAAGTAAAAGAAGGAACAATATCCATGGAGGAAAGTTATTCTGGACCTTCAGACTTATTAAATCAGATTGATACTTTGCAGCTACAGTGAGTACAACCAATGCACCACCAATCTGACAAAGAATTTTGACAGTGAGAAATCTTTATTCTTTTTTTTTAATGATTTTTTTTTCAATTCTTCTTATTTTGCTCATTCTTAGAGCTTTTATTAATCTTCCACACTTCTGTGGTAGGAAGCAGTCTTTGCATTATTTGTTGCCAAAGGAAATGGCCATTTGTTGATTTAAAATGATAGAAAAAGGGATGTGAAACACCTTGGGGAGAAAGAGGGAATTGTGGCTTGGGAGCACTGCTAAATATTTACATTTTGAAGATGAAGTGTTTTCAGTCTCTCTGAGTTCTTAAACTTCTTTCTTTTGTTGGTGAGAAGCAGGAGTAAAAGGGGGTGGAAAAACTTCTTATTCCCATTTAAAACAATTCCTTACATTTTAAAGAACTGATTTTTGCTTCTCATTTGGTCAAGAGAAAAAGGCAGGTTCATCTTTGCTTCCCTGTTCAGTTTGTTTATGGCACCCAAGCAAAGCAACTCCTATCTGTAGTCTTTTTCCCAAAACCTCAAGTATCCAGGGATCTTAGAATGCAGAAATAAGAAATAAGATTTTAGATGATGAATCTCAGTATGTATGCTAGAGCAAGGCCAGTTGCTTATTGATCCCAGCTACTGAAGTTTTCTCTGTGAAGCTGATATATGTTTATCTTAAAAAATAATCAATCAGCGAGACAAACTGAACTTCATGTAAGAACTGATTTAAAACATATTCAGCTTTTTTTTTTTTTTTCTCATCCTTACTTTGTAAGGAAATCTTCAGTGAATTCAAAAGGAAAGGGCACAATCCTTCTCTTGCACATAGGAATATACTCTACTTGAACAGGAGGGTTGAATGTGCTTTTGACTTCAGCTTCATAAACTTGTTGGGAAAAAATCAAAAAAGCACAGAGGGTGTATTTTGAAATAGTAGTTTCTTAGGCACTGAACCATTCATTTCCTGAAAGGATAAAGCCAGTCCTTTGTACCTGCTGAGGAGACAAAGGAATCAGGGCTGCTGCTGATACGTGGTGTGAGGACAGGCTGCAGTGTTGGTGTGAACTCTGCCTGGTGGAAAACACCACTTCTGCTGGGCCCTTGTCCCTACCAGGAGCAACACATTGGTCTCACTGGTTTTGTCTAAATAAATTTCACTAAATAAATGAAGGATTGTTATGGTTTTTTTTGACTGAGATACCAAACAAAAATGAAAGAAAATTCAGCTACATTCAGCTGAGAAGGTGTAGATAATCTTCACATCTGAAGCGTGAAAGGACTGACACACAAAATTGCAGGTCTGGCAGAAAAGTTTAGGGTTTTTTTTTTATAAGTACCTTATACTGGAGAATTTCTTTTTCTTAAGAGAAGAAGAGATAAGGGGCAGTATCTATGGCCTAATAGTAATAATGGAAAGAGCAGGGTGAGAAAGACAGCAGTGTTGTTCCAAGCATGGCTGTATAAACACTGGCCATGAGCTTAGATTGAGAATGAGAGGAAAGCCTTTCTCTCCAGAGGGCTGAGCTGCTGAGGCAGCCTTGGCAAAGGGAAGGAGCAGTAATCACTTTTAAGGCTCAGGGTTGATTCTAAATGTCATCAGGCCATGCGGCTGGCTGTACTTTTAATCTTGTTTAATGTTGTTCTTATAGGTTTCATCTTTACATTCCTAAATATGTGACACTGAATTTGTGTTTTGCACTCTGCGAGTCTTAGAGTGAGTCTGTGAGACTCTAGACAAGGCAGCCACAGATGTGATAGTTATTTACACATTTAATAACAACTTTGGAGTATTGCATAACAGCTAGTAAAGAAAATTCATGTCCAAAGTCTATTTATATAGTGGAAAACAATTAGAAATGAGATTTATAGATGATGGGTAATTATCTAAGTATCTCTCGGTAAATGTCGAGAGACTATTCAGTTCTTCCTTCCGAAGTGGTGAGCTTTTCCTTGGTGGCCATGAGGAGGGAGGAAAAGGCCTTTAAGCATCTGAGATGGTGGAACAATCCACATCTGGAACCTTGGCAATCTCTAGAAGTG
Organism: Sylvia atricapilla; assembly: GCF_009819655.1. Taxonomy (NCBI): domain Eukaryota; kingdom Metazoa; phylum Chordata; class Aves; order Passeriformes; family Sylviidae; genus Sylvia; species Sylvia atricapilla. The sequence continues at coordinate 11,638,205 of NC_089151.1, forward strand.
TGGTATTAAGTCATTAGATGGTTTGTCTTGATGTGGGTGTTTTGCAAGTGCACATCAGGTAATCATATGCCTCCTCACCTCCATGCTCTGCTAGCTGGGAGCTGCCTCAGTTTTTGAGAACACAGCATTCCCAGGAAATATGCTTTGTACTGGATCCTGTGGTGTTCATTTGTATTATATTTTTAGTTCAGTGTTAAAAAAAAAAAATAACAGCATACTTACTTATCTACTCTTTTAGGGAACTTTCCACTATTAGCATAATATCTTTCTAACTGGTGTAATGAATTTTTTTTTCCCTGTGTGTCCTTTTCCAGGCCTGTTACATGATAGAAAAATGTGAGCAGTGTGTTTTTTCATTTTAAACAAAGATTATCTGTTGGCTTCTTGAAATGGTCATCTGGTTGGAGTATGTAAAATTGAAGCTTCATCCAAGTATTTTTCTTTGAAAAATCACATGAAACAAGGGTAAAGCTGCAGAAGTTGCATGCCAACAACCAGTATCTTGAGAATTCTTCAGCTGAAGTGGAATCAGTTTAGTTTCTGTTTCTAAGAGAAAGGTCCCAAGTGTGTGGCATAAAGACCTGGTAGATCACAGATCTCTTTGAAAGCCTCTCATTCACAGCACTGGACATGACACACTGAAAGTGATCATTTGGCTGAACAGGTTTTGAGTTTCAGACTTACAGAATCTGCAGATTAATTGCAGAAGTTCAGAAAAATTTAACAGTAGTAAATATCTGCTAGTTCTTATGTTTTAAGAATTAGATGGCTCCTTCTGAACACTGGTAGCCTTTGATTATTTGCATTTGCAGCATGATTTTGTGGGAATTACTGAGCTCTGAAATATACTGTGAAGATGTGCTGCTTGGTTATAAGGCAGTTTAATTGCCAAAATCTTATTGTCAAATTTCATTGCTGCTAGTTCTTAATACGTCCCAAGACAAGTATATTAATTTCGTGCTATTAAAGTGTGATTAAAAACCAATATAGATTTTTTTTTTCTGAGAAGATTCTAGCTTTATCTTCTTTTGAAGAATAGGTTGAAATAGTTGAAAGTTTAAAGCAGGTGACTGTAGCTGATGTGAAAGTTTTCTTCAAAACTTCAGTTGTCCAAAGTAATTATTCTTCCTACTTTGGCTGCTAAGTACTAACAGTGGGATTTTATTTATTTATGCTTGTTCATCAGAATGGGTAATGAAGTATTTTATCTGAGTAAAAGAAAGATTTTTTTTTTTAAGTGAACTTTAGAAAAGGGAATACATGGGGCTTTTGTAGCATCTCAGACCCCTGAAGCTTGATGACAACACATTTATCCTTGGCCTAATGTGTCAAACACTGGTTTTGGTGACTGGTTTGAGATACGGGCTGGGGTCTGACTGCCAGGGAAGGTCTTGGCAAGGACCAGTGGGTCCTGGTGGACTGAAACATGAAAGCCTGGAGTGAGAGCCTGCAGTAGTCAGTCCCTGACACACTTGCCCTGTGTGATCAGAGGCTCAGGGACCAGGGCTTGACCAGCCTGCAGAAGGAAAGACTGCAGGACACTTGGCAGCATCCCCTGTACTTGTGAGGAGATGAGCCAGGCTCTGCACAAGGGCTCATGGTTGGAGGTTGAGCGGTAACAGGCACAAGCTGAAATGGGAGTTTCAGATGGATATAAAGAGAAAAAAATCACTTTGAGGGTACCAGAGTATTGGAAGAGGTTGGCCGAAATCCTTGATGGTTCTTAAGAGCTGACTGAAGAAAATCCCCAATCAAGAAGTTTCTTGCTTTGGTGTGGCCTCCACTTTGAGCACAGGTTGGATTAGAGATCTCCTGATGTTCCTTCCAAGGGCTGCACAAGGTGACCAGGAACCAAAGATCAATTTGATCCTCCTTGCACTGTTGTAGAAAATCAGTTCTGGAAGGGTGGCATTGCCTCAGCCTTTGCCTGGCAGGCCCTGCAATGGGAGAATGAAGCACTTGTTTCACATCCAGGATAACCATCTCTGCTCTGCTGGGGAGGAGTTTGCCCTCAAGTGGGAGTGAGCTGGTCACTGTGACCTGTCAGACCAGGGTGATTTCATACAGGGTCTGGATCCCTCTGCATCTGCATGACATCCTAAACCAAACGTTTTTTGTTTAGCTCCGTGTAACCTTGCTGTAAGGGATTTCTAAAATTTCTAAAATCAGTTTGGTTTGGCAGCTGTTACAGTGTAGAAAATAAGGGTGTAAAGACTTGATTTGAAACTCCAATCTGGAATAGGTGTCACTGGTACCTGTTAGCTTTACATATATGTGACTTGGCTGTTGCTTCTGTAATTAAGTTTTAGAGTTTCTTCTTTTCCTTCTTCAGAATTCCATCCACATGATAATTCAGTTTTTATTCTCTATAGTACTCTTCAGAGAAATTCATCCAAAGGCAAGTAGTTCAAACATCAGAATTTCCTAGAAACCCTGTTGCTTTTGATGCACAGAAAAACAAATCACAGTAGCAGCATAGATTTGGAGATGTACAGTTGTTTTCCTAAAAAATAAAACTTTATTGTGCGCAGCAATCTTGGAAGAAGGTTTTTGAAGGCAGCTTTTAACTTTAGTAGATGTTAATTACTGCATTCTGCATTTTTTCTTCCTCTGTAGTTTGATGCCAGTTGCTGGTTGCATGAACTGATAAAAATGCCCATGTGTGAGAGGAGTGGGAAATGTGGTGAAATTTAAAATCATATATTGGATAATTTGATACTTTTCAAAGTCCTGGTTCCAACCTAAATCTTTATGGTCTGTGATAGTACCCAAAGTGTTCATGTATTGTAGGGGTGTTTTGGGTTTCACATTTAAGACACTAGAAAAGGGTCGGATTTTCAGAGGATGGATGTTATAGTTATGACAATGAAGCTCTTTAAAATGTCACATGCCCAAACCCCTCCCCAGTCACTACCTGTGTTGTGATAAATTAAGCCTTGGCGGGGTAGTGCAGCCTGAGAATAGGAAGTGTGAGAATCATCATGGTAGTGATTCAGATCATTACTACAAGAGTGGCCTAATCAAATTGTTTTGTTGGGCAGGAAAGAACAGGACCTAAACATTGAAGTGGAAAATGACTCATGATTGTCTTCCAAAACCTGAGATTTCACTGTCATTAACACCTGCTACAAACATGGAAAGTAGTAGGTTGAAAATAAAGTATCACCACCTTTATATCTTAGTACATTTCAAAGAAACTTTTTTATTCTTATGAAAATACACATTTATAACAATAATCACATCAATTTATTAATCAGAAGTAATTAGCTTTTCCAATTTTATAGGTATTTGTCACAGAAATCACATACCCTAGGGAATATGGGCCAAGACTTCTTACATATGGCAAAAACATGGTGCTGCCTTTGTGGAAATGGTGCTTTCCCTGTGTTCTTTTGTATTAGTTAATAGAAACCCTCCATCAAAGAAAAAGGATACTCATCAAAGAATGTTTTATGAAACAGAAAAAGAGAACTCATAAACCCTGTTGGATTCCAAGAGTTATTACATTTTACATCATATACAGTTTATTTTTCCAGATGCCACGGTTAAAAATAATGTATTTTTAATATTACTTGAAGGATTCTACAGATTCATAATAGCACGTGACGTGTTAATATCCTTTGCGACATCCTACTGGTCATATCCAACTGTGATAAACAGTTGTGTGTGCTATAAAAGTGACATCTATTATAAAAATAGGGATAATGCAAAAGGATACAAACAATCTCTTAAATTTGTAAAGACTGTTGCAAATCTTGAATGTTAATTTGAAGAAAAAAGTACATGCTAATGCTAAGTTTATGCCTTCAGTTAATATTCCTTTATTCCTTCAGGAAAAAAAAAATCGAGCAGCTATACTTTAAATGAATTTAATGAACTGCAAAGACTGACATTTTCACTATAAAAGTCACACTTCATTTAATGAAGTAGTTAAATATTGATGCTATATTAAAATACAGGCTGAATAAAAATGACAATATGGTTTTCAAAATAAGAATTTGAGCTATGTTTTTTCTTGTTATATTGAAAACTTCATGAACTGAGAAAAGGGAAATACAACAGAATATCTCCATAATAAACACAAGGCCCTTTGTTGAAATAACATTAAAGTTGAAAGACCCAAACAGGTAAAAGTAAGGAAATCAAGTCACCGTCACCATACTCTTACCTCAGCATCTTTGCACTTTAACACTGAATGTTTAAATGAGTGGAACCAACAGGATTTTCTAAAATTTAATAAAATTCTTGGAAACAAAGACCTGTGCTACAGGTGGTACGTAGAAAGCCTAGACATGTGTTTACCTGGGATCAGTAGTTATATCATGATACTGTTTGATCTCAGTTCAAAGTAATTGTGCTTTAAGTGCTATGATTTTGATGACAATATTCTGGGAAAGCTACATTTCCTGTGTTGTGGTTTCCACACATTTCGGTTGGTATAGTTTGAATTTACAACTTCATTTTTATACCTGCACTTCCACCATGACACTGATGGTGGTAAAGGAATATTGCTGACAAATGTGGCTGAGGCGTTTCCCAGCTCCAGCGCTCATCTGACGGTAAGGGAAAAAGAAAACAAGGATGAATCTTACCACAGATGTGAATGGGACCAATGATTGAGTGATGGCATGATTGTCTTCACTTTGATGGATTGAATTATGTTGTAATGTACTTCATAAAGCTGTACCAGTTCTGACATCAGGCTTCTGTGTATAGTAAAACACTGAGGATGACATCTTTGGCTCGTTGAAGTCAATGGCAAAACTCACATTAATTTCAGCCGTCTGTAATTTCATTCTCAGTAGCTGACTTATAAAACAATGGCAAATTGATTTAGTACATTTTTTTCCCCTTGGGAAAAGAGCTCTTCTCTATGTAAAATGATTTGTCTTTTGACTTTCATGCTCTTACTTTGAAAGTATGAATTTTAATTCAGGATAAATACAATCTGATTTCCTTCCCATACCTGTATGCATGTAAACATCAAAGGTGATAAAAGAAAGTGGAGCTATTTTGAAAGTGGTAGGTTGTATGTATAGTTATATAAACAACTTCTAATTGAAACTGATGATGGGGGAGGTAGTTTTCCAGTGGAAGGCTGTTGAATTCTTTCTGTGACCACCAGCTCTCAGGTGTGGCCTCTACATGTGTTAGTGGAAATCTGGTTTAGGTTTTTTTTCCTTACATGCAAACAGTTTTTTCCTTAAAGCAAAACCAAAGAAAGGCTGGAATCTGAAGAACTAGTTATATAAATGTATATGTATTTGGAATACATGCTGTATTTGTGTTTATGATAGCAATCTTCAAAATTCTTCATAAGCTGCTAGATCAGCATCTAATTGCATAGTTTTGTGTCCTGGTATTTTGGCACAGCAGGCTCTGAAACATGAGCTACTTAATAGAACATAAAATTTTGTAGACTATTACATAAAATCAGTAAATTTACCTAGAATTAATAGAGCATTGAGAATTTCTTCCTCCTCTAGACATCCTTCCAGAAAATGGAAGGAAATTGATGGCAAATACCTGTTTATGCTCTTCATTGTCCTAAAGCAGTTCAAGTTCTGCAATAGCTGTGGTGGCTTTTGGTGGCTGATCTGCTTCCTGCCTATTCCTTCCAGTGCTCCCAAGGAATAGAAAAGGGTGGAGCACAGCCCCAGAGAGGAGCCTTTGGGGACATATTTAGGAATCTGTGCCCTCATGTAGTACATCTTGAATGGAAGAATTGTAAAAGGTACTTGAGAAGGTACACTCAAGTTTCTGTACTGCAGAAATTCAATAGTTATGTATTAGAAGCATAATAAAACTGTGGCAGTGCTGCTGTCTTTAACAGTTGTATGGGGAAAATATTTTATTAAACACTAATTTCACTAGTTATTTAAGAAGTAGCTGGCTTTGCACACATTAATCTCTTTTTCTTTTTAATTCAAGGTTGATGGTCTAGGTCTTACACATTGTATTTATGAATAGGGCACTCAATAACTATGCAAAATATCTATTTCTCTCATGGGAATCTGTGCTTTGATATATTCTGATCCTTATTAAATTTAAACAGGATCAAATTTATACAGCTTTGGCAGAGATTTATTAAAATACACTGAGTGGACAGCTTGTGGGAGTGCAGTGTGCTATAATAACATATGCCTCTTACCAGAGAATAGTAATTATTGAGAATCAAATAAATCTGTAGGAGGTTAAGTATATATGGAAAAGATATCAATTGTGGTTTTCTACAACCAGACACAAGTACTGTCTGAAGATTTGTTGCTGTATAAAGAAGTGAACCACCCTTATAAAACCCTAAATATTCAAAATGTCATTTACCAACAAAGCTAATGTTCATCCAGTCTTCAAAAAAATGTTAATGACATTTGCTCAGTAGCATTAAATTCATTATTTAATGCTCTTCATCTGCATTAGCAGCTATTCACATTTATACCAAAGATTTATTAAAGGTAATTGAAAACTGTTTGTTACAAAGTTATGTCAATTTCTTTTCTTAATCAGAGCCATCATGTCCTTGGAAAGGAAAATACAGAATAATAGTTGCAGATTAAATAAAGAAAAAATAAAGTTAAAATCTATCATATTGTGTCTATCATTCATCCAGAGTTCAGCATTGGTTTGTTCAAGATTAAATTTAAATTATTGTATGTGATAATTTCACTAGGCTGAGAACTGAAAAGTTATAGGTGTGCCAGGAGAAGGAGTAACTTCTGGCATAGCTTTGAGTTTGATGAAGCTCCTGTTATTTTGTGATGCAATTCTTTGGAATTTCAAAGCCTGAGACCACGTAAAAATGGTGATTTTTCTCACTAAACATTGAAAAAAGACAAATCAGCCATCAGTGGGTAGGTATGAGGGCAAAACCAAATATTCTGTCCATCTTCCTTCAGGCTCTGGGCTTTGCTAGTGATGGCTTAAGTGAATAGAACTTTATTTGGACTATTCTACTTCCATTTCTCCCTGTGGCATGAAAGATGTGGAGTAATTTCAGGAGGAAATGTATTTCTCAGGGCTTATTTTGTGAAGAGAGAGACTTTATAAAAGAAAATGCATTTAACTAGAGATTATATTTGATTTAAAACTACTACCATCATAATTCCTCTGCATTTTATTATGAACATCTAGTGAAAGACATCTAGTTTCTTGGTAGGAAATTTAAAAGATATTAATTTTGGTAAAACTTTTTGTAAGTCTTTATGCTCAAACAATTCTATCTTTTTTTTAAAAAAATTCACTTATATTAATGTGGATGTGATATAAATCTAGTTCACTCCTTATCAAATTTGTGCTGGTTCTTTTATTAGTTTTGTTCTTTCATCCTGCGTTTCCAAATGGAGTTCAAGACTTTTCTAAATAAACTCATGGAACCTGATTACTCCGAGCTAGGAGGTGTATTCTCTTAAAATAATGCATGTTCTGTTTCTGTCCTTTACTCTATGTGAGGAAATACTGTGTAGTTGTTAACATAAAAGGGCATTTGGGTTCCAATTGCATTTCAGTTATCACATGGCTGTGTGGCCTTGGGCACTGTTTGTGCCTGTCTCTCACTGACTTGTTCTGTGAAAGCAGAGACTGTGATGATGATGATGATGATCTATAGGGACCTCCTGGTAGTGCTCTGACTCAGTTCCTGGCTGTTGTGTTGTGTTGGGCTCTGCAGGCATTTCTACACTTTCATGCATACTATAACTGTGCATAATATATTTTGGCATAGATGAGGTATAAATGTATATATGGTGCATTACATCAGCAGATTTCACCACAACCCTGCATTATTATACTTCAATGAGCTATCTTTTGGCACTACTTAGATTTTTGTTTCCATTTGTGATTATAGTAGAATAAAGGTGGAAGAAGTAGGAGAAAATTCTTTTTCTTTAATCCACAGGTGCTTTGACTCAGAATGTTTATTTCTGTGGACAATTTTCATGTTTAAGTCTGTATGGAATTAAGTGATTGTGGAAGAAAACTGGGAATCAGATGAACTGCAGCCTTAAGAAGATGTTCATCTTGTCTGTTAAATATTTATAGGTCATGCTCTTCATTGCCAAAACCAATTAAAGAAAACACAATATTTTGCAACTTGATTCCTGTTGTGTTTTCTTTGAAATATACTAATTTCCTTTGGTGCAGTATAGATGAAAATTTATTTGCTTATAAACAGACTAAGACAGTTTCTTGCTTAAGCACAGGAAATTTATTGTTATAAAAGATAGCTTTATTTGGTAATAGAGAGCAGCCACATTACATTGGTTTGTATTTACTTTTATTAAATATGATATGTAATACAGAAAGTTTAAATATTCTGGAGTTTAAACTCTTTTATAAGGACACTCACCTCTTGAAATTATTTCCTCTTTTAATGTCTCAAATCAAATGAATAGAGACAAGCTATTAGGCTATGAATTTATTCATTCATCACAGCAAATCAGGTTGGCACGGTGGCTTATAAAAGATCTTCATCTATATTGGTATCTTCAGGGTCAAATAGTCATATTGCTTCTTACTTTGAATTGTTGCTACTGGCTATATGCTCTACTACAGGCCCTGATGGAGGGGACGATTTGTGATTGTATTGAGGGGATTATTAAGGATTTAAAAAAAATGTACTTTTGCATTTTTTACTAAGATTTATCTTGACTGCAATAGTTGGATGTTTTGTTTAATGCAACAATAACATTTGTTTGGAGATGTAAAACAATTTATGTAATTTATGTATGTCACGGGTTTGTGTATGTTCCACGAAGACAGCGTAAGCTAAAGGCAATAGCCTCGTGCTGTTGGAAGACAGCTAAATAATTGTTCTGAAATGTCAGTGGCTGTGACATTCTAAAAACACTGACATTCTCTTGAGTGATGTCTATTTCATCTCAGATTCACAATGATTAATTAATAATGCTGAACAAGTGAAAGTTTTAATTTGAAGATAACATATGAGGTACAAGATATTAATTGCTCCAAAGATAACATGCTAATTAAAAGGTTTATGCCCAGTCATCTAAGGTTAACTGTGCATTGAAATACTTGGAATAGAAACCTAATTATAATCTCCTATCTGAATGCTGCATTTTTTGCAAAGGTAACATCTTTTGTGCTTTCTGATTTGCTTTTCCTAGAGAAGAACTCTTTGTGCAATGTTCCGTTTGCAGTGAAGGTAGTTCAAAAAAGAAACAGTCATTGTAAGCCAAGGATTTAGAGCAGTATAAATAGTTCTCTGTTGAGTATTAGTTCCAAATGCAGTTGGGAAGATTGTCTCCAAACAAAGAAATTCAGTTTTGAAGAGAGAACAGCAACTTCTCACATCTTAACACAAAGGAGTTGTTTTCACCTGTTAGTCTTCTTGTTTAGATCGAGGAGTTTGTCTGGGGTCTGTCTCCTGGGCCAAGCTCTGTCTCATTCTCTTGGCAAAAAAGGGAATGAGAAAAATGCAACTCCTGTGGCTCTCCTATGATTTATTCTGTTGCAGTGCAATTTTCCAGCACAGCAGTTTCTGCAGTTCCTTCCTCTGTCCTCAGCAACCTTTTGGAAGTTTCTGTGTCAGCTTCCTCAGCTCACAGGAGTGAAAGGAAAGCTCCTGGCCATGGGCAGCTTTGGCTTTCATCTGCAGGAACGTGGCATGTTGGAGCTGGTCCTGCCTCGAGGAGAGCCACTTGTGCCAGCAGTCATGTCAATAGATAACACGTGTCATGCAAGTGTCATGGCTTAAGATACGTTATCTCACACTGAACGTGCATGGCTTTTGATGTGTTCTTCTTGCAGGGCTGTGCAGTGGAAATAGATCTTTTTGTTCTTCTTAGGTTAAAATAAAGCAGCAACTTTGCACCAGAATAAAACTAAGTGGTAGTGAAGTGAGTTTAGAATTCTTACCCGCGTGAAGTAATGGCTCTGGACATTGACTGTGATCTCACACCAGTGTTAACATTCATTCTTTGTTGGCTCAAAGGGAGCAGCTATTCTTAAGCTCTATAAACTATTTATAACATTCACTAACTCAACGTGCAGATGTAGTATCACTTTTATTTTAAATCATCAAGTTGAATAATGGGGAAAAGTCTCTGTTCAAGAGAATTAAGCAAATATTTAAAGAGCGTAAATCTTCAGTCTTGGCTTTCTCCAGTGCTACCATAGGTAGCAGCAGCAGTTGCTGCTCAGTGCATATATGTATGTATATATATATGTGTGTGTGTATATATGGAGATACTGAATTCTATATGTATACTGCATGTACAGCTAAGATAGCTTCATATTCCCTAATATTCTGCATTGCACAATCATCCTTGTACTAAGGAAAAAAAAGGAAATCTTAGCTTACTTGAGTCAGACCAGTTACCACAATAAAATCCATCAGTGCTGAGTCTGTAGGGCAAGAACTAATTAACCAAATAATTTTTATGCCATCTAGAAACCTAAGTGGTTTAAAAGTTTATATCCTGGTGTGTTGGACTGAGGTCTAGAGAGAAATTGTCTAAATTCAAAAGTATGAGCTTTAAAATTCATTACTTCAGTATTCTTTTCTCTTCAATCCATAAGAAGCTGTAATTTTTCTCAAAAGTCTTAATTCTTAGAAAAAGTTCCTGTGTTCTGCAGGTAGCCAGCAATCCCACCATTTATCCTTATCCTTAGAGATTTTGGTGCTATTGGCTTATTTCCCTTGCCTGTGGAACAACAGTCCTTTAAGTTTTCCTACTTACATTTTAGCATTACCTAAAATCTGTACCCGGTGATGTTGGAAATGTTGCTGTTTTCATTAATTGCTCAGGGCCAAGAGTTACAGAGAACTTAACGTGATCAAGGTCATGCAGACTCAGGTGGCAGAACCAGGAATTGTACATGTATTTCCTTAGCTGTAATTCCATCCTAGTGACTGTTTCTTAGCAAGATGTAGAAATCTACAGGTAACTCCACTGAGACTGTTAAATGTGTATCAGTGGCTTCCAGGGAGGAAATTAAAAAGCTGCCTTGGACTGTAATCAGTAAAAGTCCCCAGGCTGGTTACAGTTCCCTGGGCTCAGGAGACTGCACTGTGGTGTTAAACTATTTCCCCCTGTCCCTTGGCACAGGTTGGGGTTTTGCTGGGTTGCCCCATTTGTGGCTCTGAAGCCTCTCTAACTCTTCAGGGAATCATGTTAAAAAAATAAGTAAAAGAGCCTGTCTTCCAAGAGTAGTGATTCCAAATCAGTCCTCACAGATGTGAGAATACATCTTGTGCCAAAAAACCTAAAAATGCACAGGAATATGTTCCTGTTGGTTATTGCTCAGGGATAGAAACACTTTCTGGTATGATTTTAACTTAAATGGCACTTACCATTGTTTAAAGAAAAAAAGCTCAAAATGAGCATAAATAGGCATACGGATTCAAATTAGCAAAGTTATTTAGGATTTCTCATAGGGTATTTGTACATTTAGTAAAGTGCATTTACTTGGACTGGACATTGTTTAAGTGCTCTCAATATTCTTTTTTCTTTCTTCTTTCAGAGAACAGCATCTAATAAGTTGCAAATTAATTTCCTTCAAAATAAAAAGAGAGCTGCACTACCAGCTTTTTGTTGAAGCAGTAGAAGACAAATATATTACCATTTGAAAACCAATCTTTAATTTATTTGGTTTTTTTCTTATGTAGACTTCAAAATACACTAAGTCCTATTAGAAAAGTTAATGTTCATGAATGTTTTCTTAAAAAAATACTGAAGTGTGTGTTCTACTTCATATTGCATTTAATTGATTTCTTGGCATTCAAAATGCCCCTTTTTTCAGAGCTGCTTATTTCTAGCATCTGGATTTTTAAAAATAATCCATATTTCATAGTCAATGACAACTTGGGCCTTTTCAGCCTGGAAATGTCTGGATAACAAAAGTTTTACGTGGTTGGTGCTTCAGTTTGCCAAATGCCTTAATTTTCCATCATAGACATTGATTTTTTTTTTTAACAGAGTGGTTCCAAGTAAGAAGGATGCTCTTCAGCACTTACCATCTTTGCTACAGAAATGAGTGTAATGACTTTTGGAACAGAATGCTGAAAGTGCTTATTTGAGTGGAATGGGTTGAATTGTCCTATCCCATTGAGCAAGTGATGGTGAGCACATTGTCACTAATGGTGGTGTGACAAATTCCAGGCTTTGAAAATAGAGCCTTTAGGGCAGTTTACTTGATTGTGCTAACAGCAGAAGTTGAGACAGTTACTTAATGCCTCAGTCTTTCAGTATTTCACAGAAGTTGTTATTTTGGAGTCATTATCCCAGATATCATTATTTCATTTTAACAGAGGTTCACATTAGAAAGTCTGGGAGATGATGCTTCAAGGAGTTGCTGTCTTGGCAAGTCATAAACAGGTGTTTTGGTTCAAAGCTGGCATTTGTGCTGCATGAAGACACTAGTCCAATGCCCTGTTAGCAGAATATGTAAGTGACAAAGGACCTTTTCTAGCAGCTTTGATCAGCTCCCTCTAAAGGGAAGTGCTGTTATGAGAGTTACTGAAAACAGTATGCCAGTGACAGCCTTGGAAAAGATCACCAGCAACTTCTAGCACAGTATGTCATGAAAGAATATTCTACAGCTAGTGTAGAAAGTGTTAGGTACAAAAAAATCTATCAGAGAACAGTTTAAACAAGCTGTAACAAGAGCTAAGGCAGATTAAGCTACTACAGTAAATGAGGAAGAGATGCTCAATGAAACGATATCCTGAGGACAACTTGGTTCAGATGCTAATATATTAATTACTGCCTCTAAAGGGAAGCAGTGTGGTTTGCTTTTTTTGTTTGTTTTGTTTTATTTAAGTGTAATAAACATTTGGCTTAACTAACTGGTTTGGCGATTGAGGGTGATTACTGGGGAGGAAAAAGAAGGAACATGAATTTTAAGTGTCATTGTTAGAGCTCAGCTGTGTAGACAGAAGGTGTGCAGGTGGAACACAACATCATCGCTCCTCTTGGGGTGTGCAGCAATGCATGACTGCAAGCAGTTGAAATAGTGGACAAACAATTGTGAAAATCTGGGCTTCTCTAAGCCTTATCTGTGAATGAGACTGATGCACATGGGCTTGAATTCACTCTTCGTCATAGCCCAGGTTGTTCCAAGTATACTGAACATAACTTGGAAAGAATTCTTTCCTTTGCAGGAATTGGAAACATGCTAGGTATAGCTCTCATGAAAGTCAAAGACTTTCTAGGCACCATGCTATGAAAGTGCTTAAATTTTGAATGTGTCCGTTGAAGTCTTTCCTTGCAAGCTTTTTTTTATTGATGTGCATTTCGTAACTGATTTGGTTCAGTGTCATAATGCAGTATCCCTGTATTTGCTAAAAGAGTCGATGTGTAAAAGGCCAGTTTTGAAGAAGGGAAGGCTGTTGTTGCTGTGCATACAGAATGGTTTTAAAGTCCAGGACTGCATCATATGTGCAGTTTGTTCTGACGGAAGTTAGTATTTGCTAGGTGATTAGTTTGCCTTCTCCTTTGAATGTGCTACTTTTTCTTTCTAATGTTATAGTTACTATTAAATGTTCTCCTAATGACCATTTCTGATGCCCTGCTAGCATAGCAAGCAGCTCTATAGTCCACTTTAGGTATAAATGAGTTTTCTGTGGTTTTTCTCTTTGATGTCAGCTCATGTATTGTAGTGATACAGAGGAAGAGAAAAGCCATGACAGCTTCAGTTTTCTATTTCTTTCTACTGAACATTTTACTTGAAGGGTCATTTTACATTTCTACTTGAAACATTTTACAGAAAGGACAGAAAATGCATTCCTTTATTTGTACTTGATTTTTCTGTTGGAATAGCTGTGTTGGAAGGAGACTTCAAGGGTCTTAATTTTAATATCTTCTCTAACAGTAAGAATTTATCTCTTTAAATTTTGTGGAATTATTGTAATAATGTCACTCCTTGTCTAAAATTTCAATTTTTTGCCATTGTTATAACCTCTGCTAATGAAAATGTCCATTAAAGTGTCACAAATATTTTAAATGCATATTCATGCTGTGCTTGAAATCCTGCACATCATTTTCCTAACTAAGCCATTAGCCTTGATATATACTGTTACTTTGCAAATCTTCACTTCAGCAATTTGTACATGTCAAATTTAACCACTGCGCAATACCTAGGAGTAATAAAACCATCTGAGTTTAGTGCTGTCTGTACACACAGCTTTCAGTATCTCTTTTGACACTGACAGCAATCGTGCTGCTAGATATGTTTTTCACTGTATAATGCAGAACACAGGTCAGCTATTCTCATCATGGCTTCTCAGAACACAAATCCATTAACCTGTAGTGATAACCCTGCTGCAAAGACTCGACACAAACAATGCTGCACTGTGAATGATAGAGTTCATGACTGAACTGCATTGGAAGGGGCATTCTGAATAAAGTTAAGAAAGTAGCCTAGAAGAAAGTTAATGAAATTTAAGATGAGTTGCCTGTGGTCAAGACACAACTGCTTACTGAAGTTTCTACCCAGAGAAAAACTAATTCCAACTCGAATATTATGTTAATGTGTGCATAGCCTAATGCAGTATAGAATACTTTTACTTCATTTTCTGAAGGTCTTTAGCATATACTTTTACAGGTTGCTTCAGTGTCACTTAGTCTTGAAGAATTGAAGAGCCTCTTCATCACCAAGAGCCAGGGAATAGTTCTGGCATGACAGATGATGGTGTTGGTAAAGCTGACATTATCATAGCACATCGTCATCGCTTTGGATGAGACATTCCCCAGCACACATCAGCTATAGATGAAAATATGCTTCACTTCTTTGACTCTCGTTCTTGGAATATCTGTTGTTGTCTTGTTTTTTTTCCCCTCTCTACACCAACAAATAAGAATTCTCCCTGTATATATGTATGTATGTCTTCTTGAAAACAGATTAATTGATTGCTTTTTTTGAGTCTTCAGAGACCTAAGGATAGTTTCCCTGGCATACCTTTGACTTTCATGTACGCTGTATCTCTTGAAAATGGGATCATCTTTAAAGCTGTGTTGAGATCTCTTTCACTTCTGTTTTTGTTAGCAAGTTCTTCAAAAACTGCCTCAGGCCTTTCTTTTTCCTGGTATTGTGTTTCGATTTTTATAGCTCCCAACCTTGGCAAAACAATTTTTTCAATCTTGTCACTATCAGGCTCCCTTAAGGAACTGATTACAGTAAAATATTGCAAAGTCATTGTCATCCTGTAAACAGACACTCCATTTAGAGCAATCTGTTTCATTATTAACTTGATATAAATCTTTCGGAGGAAGTCATCTCAGACAAAGAGAATTGGCAGATAATGGACTTAGGGGTGATTTTGAGGACCATTGGATCTACAAGCTCATCTTTCCAAGTCGCTTTGTGTTGAGAATCAGCTTTCAGTGTTGAGAATCAGAACACAGCAGTCATAGACTGACCCACTTGTGAAAACCCCCTGTGAAGGCCTCTGTCATCACAGAGACATTTGTTCATCCTTGAGAATAATCTGTTCATTCAGAGAAAATCACCAAGGCCACGTCATCAGTGAGAGAAATGTGACAAACGTTGAGCTTGGAATTGGTGCCGAGCAACTGAAATCTTCAGTGTCTCAGACAAGCAAGACAGAGCCCATCCCATTAGTTTCTTTCCAAAGAGAGGCTCAGTGTGTGTTGATAAAGGCATTTGCAGTCACAGATGATAAGGCAGGTAATACCAATACAATGTAATACTGGCTCAGGTGAAACCTCACGCCACTGATGGCTTTCTTGTCAATTGTCTGTGTCTCAGAAAAGCCCGGGGAAAGTCCTGCCAGAGATTGTTGTGCAATTGCTCTAATGCTGATGTAGGAACATGTAATAGTGATTAAAAAGAAGCTGAGATCAGCACTCCAGCTTAGACTCAGGCATTCCTTGTATTGTGCATGGAAGCACAATACCTTGTCAGCAATTACTCATTACCTGTAATGTGTTCTGTAGTCAGGAAGTTACATGTACCTACCACAAATGCACCTATATGAGGTCTTGATTTTAAATGGCAAATCTCTCAGTAGTTTTTCTTGCCCATACTTATGGCAATATTTTCAGGTTTTCATTAAGTTTCTATACTTGCAGAACCCATTGAAATTATGACAGAGAAAAAGATAGTTGATTGCTTTGGAAAAGAAAAATAAAAATTGCAGTGGTGTAAATCCAGCTTAGCATGACCAAAGTACCTGTCTATGAAAGCACTCTATTTGGTTTGTATAAAAGTCATGTCTGTTAATGTTTTGATGATCACAGTGAAATCCATCTTGACCCTGTATCAGGAGTACCTATCTTCTCTTTGATTCTGCAGTCTTCACTTGAATTCAGCAATGTTTTCCTGGATGAGTAAGTCCCTGGTGTGCTTAGCAGCTGCATGTAACCACTCATGTAAGACCTGATCAACATGAAAAAGGGTTGAAGAACTTACTGCCTAAAAGAAATCTATGTGGGTATATTTTAATTGCTACATTACCATGCCAGTCTACAATATTTATAATTCTAAAGACTTCTTTGAAACAAGAAAGATATGCTGCTTGTATGCAATAGAAGAGTCAATACATCAGATGCTTGTCAGATAAACATTGCAGAGCTATCCTAATGAAGGTATTGCAGTTGCATGAATGTCTGAGATAGTCTCAATGTCAAAAGCTTAATGTCTTTCAGTGCTTTTAGCCTTTCTGATTTCCCTAAGTGATCATAAAGTTATGGAGTTTTTTGAGGAAGTTGCTAAAAATCCTGTTAGGAGCTTTTTATTACACTGGCAAATTCATGTTGAATTGGTATTCATTTTCACTGTTACAGAATAATCAAATTTGTGCTCTTACTGTTGAAAAAGGAAATAACGAGGATGTAAAGTAACACTGCTAATGTGATGGAGCATTCTTACTGTGCTGGGTAAAGGAGGCTCTGGCTGCCTGCTCCAGCTTTCTTCAAGCAGTGATTGAGGGCGGAAGTGGAGGGCATTCCACTTGTGGCAGGAGGCTACACACATTCTGATTTCAACATGTAATTGTGTTTTGATGGCTGAAAGGGTGATGGCTTTGCCCACTTGTGCTTCCTGCCAGGTTTGGTTCTGGGCTGTGAGGACAGCACTGCCATCATGTTGCTGCCATCTCACGTTGGGCGCTGCTGTCTCCTGCTTTAGTCGTGATGAGCAGCTCATGGTTCTCTCTCTCCAGAAGAAATGGCTCAAATATTCTTTTATGTTCATCTGAGGTTTTGTTGTTTTTTTTTTTTTTTCCAAAAGGGAGTAAAGCTTTTAGAGTGTGTTGTTAAAAACTACAAGCAGCCCCCTAAAGGTTCAAATCTGACAGGGATGCTAGGAGGCAGGTCAAGTGACTGCCTAATGAAGATGAATGGAGAAAATTGCTGGTACAAGAATCACGTGGTGGGCGCTTAGCCCAGGTTGCTGAAAGTGTGATGGAATCTCACAGCTTCATTTATCAGTGTCATATTTGGGCTAAAAGTGAGCAGTATTGTTCTCATTTCTTCCAGATGGATAGGTCAACTTTAATATTTATTGCTCTTGTAGAACATTTGTTTGATGTATTTCCATTAGCTAGGCAATAATAGAAAAGCAGTGGAGAGAAACATAAAACAGCTCCCTTCCTCTTCAGCTGAAATATGGCATACCCTAATGTGTAAATATTTCTGAGATGGCCACAGATTTTTTAACTTTTTTTATTTATTTGATGACATGATCATATCTATTGAGGAATTAAAAAAAAATAGAAAAACCACATTGGAGAAATATAAAATATTTGAAAACAATTTTGGTTGTGATTGTAATCTTTTAACTTTCTGTGAGCTTATAGAGCCTTTCAGGAGAGGCTTTTGCTTAAGCATGTCAACAAGGGGGAGAGAGAGAGAGATTGCGCAATAAGACTGTATTTGAAGGATTATTATGAGTCTTGAAGTATTCTAGCAAAATCAGCTTAAAATATTTGATTTCTAAAATGGAATATAAAGATTTTTTTTCTGTCATCCTTTTTTGTCTTAATTTCTGTTGTTGCTAATTACTTTCTTTATGATGGGAAAAGACTACTTGGTCTGGGTTGGTGTAGAATTTAAAATAAGTAAGGGATTTAACCATTACAAAATGGTGGCTTGTCGCTGGTACTGGTACCCTGTGGTTACTGTTTATGAATTGGGGTTTTTTTTCCATTTATAGGAATTGGGTTTAAGGTGTTTGACATATATTATTTTATACTGTGGAAGAAAACTTAGCTGTTTGTGAAGCAGGTGTTGTGTTAAGTGCAGTGCAAACATCCTAGCCATATGTTTCTATAATTTAAATTAATTTGGTACAGTCATACTGTTAATCTTTAGTGACTTGTTGATTGGCATTTTGCAGACATATTTCTGGAAGGCACCCAATACCATTTTCTGTAGCCTTTCTGGCAGTAGCAGAGAGTAACATTTCCACAAATTGGAATCTTGTACAGCTCTGGGAAAGGAGCCAAGATTTAAATTAGACAATAACCTCTGCTCTGTATATAGCTTCTATTCTTCAGCTGTAGGGAAAGTGATTTGTTTAATACAGTCAGCTCTGTAGCATATAATAGACTGATATATGAGTCACTCCTTGGCAATGTGTGTTTCTTAAATTTATATAGATTGAACAACTAGTTGGTAATGTACTTAGTTACAGTTGTGCAAACAATAACTATTAGCAGAGCTGAAGAGACCTAGAAAAAATTGTGTTTGCTGTGTGTTTGCTGAGGATTCTGCAGAGCTGTTGGATTTTAGAACAATCTTTCTCTTCAGATGCAGAGGATGCAATTTCATAATTATGAGTATTCTTTGAGCTTTGGAAAATCAATAATAAAGCTAATAATAAAGCTTTTATATCAGAGTTTAATATTTTTATGTTTTGTATATGGACATATGTTCCTTAAAAATCAGTCTGTTACAGCTACATAATTGCATTGCAGCTCTTTTTATTTTGCCCTTGTATATTTTTTTCTCCATGTAAAAATCTGTTGCTGTCAATTGATACCTGTGAATGCAAAGAATTCTTTTCTTTCCAAACAGCAAGAATCTTTTCTTAAAAGGACAGCTCTTTACACCATTCAGTTCATGTTTATTTAAAAGCTTAAAATCTTTAGAGCAAATCTCACTTTTTGTCCAACAGAAAATTGATTTTGCTAACAAAAATGGTGTGGGCCTGAAAGAATATTCAGAAATATGCAAATAAGTACAGATAGAAATCTGTGTGAGCAGCTGAACAAAGCAATCAAATTTTCCTCATTGAAAGTTTGTTTAGCTCCGCTGTGAACGTTTTTGAACAAAATTATAAACTACTGTTAGTGAAATACTTCTTTTTATAGGAAAAAGGGGCATTCTTTTTAAGCAGAACTATTTTTAATACACTACAATTTTTCTGCCAGGTCTTATATTTACAAAATAAAGCACATTGTAAATATTGAACAATACACTGATATATTTCCTAACAGTTTATAGTACGCTGTGTATTCTGGGTGGGCTCCAAGCAGTAGTTAGTATAAATGATATGCCAATCAAAATTATTTTTGCAACTATAACCTGTTATAATGCAGTCTCTTATCTGAAACATCAACGTGATATAAACCAGATCTCTTTTCTCAAGCTTTAACTGTTACATGAATAATTTCCCTTGTCCTGAACTAATCCTGCTTCTGTCTTGTAAGCTTCTTGCTAGTGCATGACAGCAAAGTATAATTTATCTAGAGGTTATATAAATCTTAATAATCACTGCTTCCATTTGATCATGTGCATTTCTTCTTCCTTAGTCAGGGCTCAGTTGTACACAGAATTTTTGATGTACTTCAGTGAGTAAGTCAGATCTGTACATGTCCAGCATGTCCCTTCCGGGCCATCTCTGTAATGATTCAGCTTTCTGTAAAATCTGCCTTTTTTTTAAAAAGTTCCCTGATGGCAGTGAGATGAATACTTAAAATTTTACCATCTCTATTGGTGAATAAACGTGTGAAATGAATACTTAAAATCTTACCCTTTCTATTGGTGAATAATTGTGTGGTTTCACAGTGTGCCATGTTTGTCACTGCTGTTAGTTCAACGTGTTCCTTCATCTACTCCTTATTTCTGGCCCATGTGAAAAAGAATCTTTAATGGCATGTAGCTCCCCAAATTCTGTGTTTCATTTTTTACTGTGGGACCTGAAATAAGTTATATCAGCATAAGCAAAGGTGTACTGAGTTATAGAGCAAATAACTAAATAAGCAAGCGGGTGGAGGTTTGAAGCATGATGTGCGCTGAGATATTCTCGGGGACTTGAGGTCACTTAGCATCATTTCTGCTGGTGACAGTGCTGACATCAGGAGTTTGAGTAGCTGGAATGTCTTACAGTTTGATTCCCACTGCTGCTTATACAACCATTTTATTGTTACATGGTATGTAGCCTTTTTTGGGAAGCAGGAAATTCTGTGAATCTCCTTCGTTGTTGATGATGGCCATTCTAAATGTTGATTATTCTGTTTAGATGACCCAGGAACTTCCGACGTGGGAAGTGTGTGAAGTTGTCACTTTAGGATTTCAATAATAAAAAAATCTTTAATGAGGTTGAAGGCCTGTGATATTCTCAAGCTGAACACAATTCCATATATTTGAAGGAAACAGGGATTACTGAGCCAATAGCTTCTGAGGGGAGGAAGAGACTGGAAATGGGCATGAATTTCCCTAAACCTATGTTTATGAAAGAAAATATAGGAAGGGTGAACACTGTAGAAAGACAGTTTACAATTGAGAATGGTGAAGGCTTTGTCCTCCTTAGCCCCTTTTCACATATGCATGGTGTGACAATATGCAAAACCTTTTTCCTTGTCTCAGAAGATGATATATTTATATGTTGACATGAAAATTGATAACCCTTTTATTTTTTTTTATAGTAGTTCTTTTAGCTACAGCTGATATTTCATTTAGTGGAATATGGCACAAAACCAGCATCACCATCTGAATCAAATGGCACAGCCTGATTTATGCTGGCAAATTATCCTGCAGTGTTTTTCTCCCTGGTAAATACCACAGCAGGTTTCTGTTTTTCCTAGGTAATTCTTATGCAAATTATTGTTTGAATTTTGATTTGATGAGAGGTGTGAGGGTTTAGGGGTTTGATACGTAAACAGAGGCAGAGGGGTTTCTTATGGTCAGTGCTTTGTCTGTAAGGTTGGACGAAGGTGAGGTTACAGCACCGAAGAATTTCCTGTGTCTTTGGACTCTGTCCTTGGTGGTTTCAGTGGTGCTGAGGAAGGTCCCATGTGGAAATGTGGGAAGGATCATCACAGCATGTTATCCAGAGTTTCCCATGGGTGTATGTGAACTTAGACATGGACAGCTGTTCTATGTGCTGGAGAAGGAAAAACTGTAAGATTCTGTGGGGGACAAAGGAAAGAGACTTCTTTACTGGTAGTCTGGAATTATGAGATTAATTTAAATTTCATATTTTCTGTCCATTTTTCAAAATATGAAAAAATGGCATTTATAGAAAAGTGTGTGTAAAAATGTGCTCTTTGAATTTTTACTAGATGCTGTCATAATCATGCTTTACAAGGTATTGCAAAATACATATTTTTCATTAAATATTGAAAAGTTTTCCTTTCTGTGTTAATCTTTCTTCAAAATTTATATTAAGCTCAGTTTAATCTCTTAGGTGTTTCAGTTTATCTTTTCCATATCTATCTGATAAGTTAATTTTTATTATCCTGCTCTGATAATCATTGCCTCACTATACATTTCTGTGGGTCTTTATTCCACCCTTTCTCTGCCTCTTAGTACCCAGCACTTGCACAGCATTTCATGCCACTTACTCCTCTTCAAACATGCATCTCATGCATCTTATTCCTCTTCAAACCATACTATGTATGTTGTATTTGACAATTCACTACTTCCATTAAAATACATTTATTGTTCTTCACCAGTTTTGAAAATACAGTTGAGAAACTTTATTTTGATTGGCAAAGGAAATCTCCACTGGAAAACTGCTATAATTCCAGGGCATATCAGGCAAGCAATTACAGGCAAAACCACTAGTGTGAGGTTGGCTTGGTGTTGGGATTTTCTAAATCTAAAACCACTGGAGAATAAAATATTATCAGAAACTGTTCTAGATGCCAGAACTTTTGCCCTGTTCCTGCCTTCTCCATTACATTAACACTAATGCTGTGCAGCGTTTCCCAGTTCAGGTAGAAAAAGCGACTGAGAAAATTTATGGTAGAGCAAAATCCCTCCATTTTGGCAGGTGACAAAGCAGCCAGCTGAATGGATTTCCTGTGAATTGTTCTTGCTGTGAACAGACAGAGCAATCTGGATGTTTTGTGCTCTCTTGCATGGTTTTGCATCATTTCACTGGCTCACTAGAACTGGACGTGGGATTTGAAGTTCTGAACCTTCACATAGCTTTGATATCACAGAAGCACAACATGTCTGTGTTCTAAAACTTGGATGAAGTTTTTGTGTGATCCAAAATATAATACAGTAATGAAACAGCTATAGCCCTGGGTATTGGGGAAACAAAACCCTGAATATACAGGATTTTGTGAGTGCCCTGACTCCAGGACTCACTTCTAGTGCCTAAAGATTTCTGATCTGTGGGGAATTTTCCATTCAAAAGTGGGATGGAATGGTAAGGTTCAAGATATAAAATATAATTGAGAGAATTCCCAAGAGTTTGCATCTACCTGTAGCAGGCATCTACCTGCCAGAAGCATGTGGGTTATGGTATAAAGTATTACTTGGTTCTTTCAGACTGGTTTCTGTATCAAAAATACTATCTCAGAGATACCCGAAGAAATGTTTTTGGTAGAGCTCAGGTCATGTCATCAGCAGACAAGGAAAAAGAGTGTATACATGTATATAAGCTTGTGACTTTTCTGATTTGACCTCCAGTAATGAACCTGGCGTGGAATTAACAGGTATCCCTAGGAATATGTTGCACAGTTACTAACATTTAGACAAAGAAAGTTCATGAAGAGATTGCAGCTTCTGTACATCTACTCATTATGATTACAATTCATGCATCTACTTTGAATTCACACTAAAGCTACATCTGATAATTTTAAATTCAACTAAGAAGTATTCAACTTCTTTCACATCTTTGATATGAATAGCATGAGAGTGAATTATCTCAGTCCACTAAAGTAGGAGAATATATTCAGAGTGTGAGTTGTGAGCTGTGGAACAGCTTGGCAGCATAAATGCCACTAGGATCTGGTGTCTCTCATACTTCAAGAAAAGAAACGCAAGAATTTGCATGTATCAAAGCTTGTGCTTGCTTACATCAAGACATGAAGGGTAGTACTTGACTGTTCAAGTGAGCTTTTATTACCATTTTTAGTTTTATATTAAAAAACTTTGGTTTTTCTAAGGCATCTCAAAATTAGGAGAAGGAATTACTGGTGTGTTTTCTAATATGCATTTCACTGTAACGCTGCACATTCATATTTTGACACACCAACGCTGAAGATCACCTGAAGACTTGAGAAGCCTGGTTTTGCAATGGTGCCAGGCATTTCCTGTCCTGCATCAGTGAGATGCTTTATAGAGAATCTCCATATTTTAATGTCAGGATTTTCCTAATATGAAGGTTTGACTGAAACTTTATTCATTTAATTTGTCATAAATGGAATTTGCTGTGTACCCTTTGTGTGTCCTCAACTCTCAGCTGAACCTCAGGGGCTGCAATCAATATCAGAAGTAATTTCTGTGCCCACTTTCCAGAAGAAATACAGTGAGCCAATTAAGTGAAGAAAATGCTACACTGTAGTAATGGATGAAAATGCAATTAAAGTAGGTTACTCACCTCCAAAATAAAGTTTCTGCTGCCCAAAATGTTGCCTTTAGGTTGGAATGAAACAGTGGGAAGCTAAAGATGGATAAATTAAGCCTGGTTAGTCTTTGTGGCATAAATTAGGAATACAAACCACTATGAGGGATTATTCTACTCTTAATTTTAATTCGTCTGTACTGTTATTTCAGAGCATTGCATCCCGTTCCATCTTGCATGTTTAAATAAAGTCAGGTGCTGCTGAAGACTCTCCAGAGGCCTCCCTGCTGTGGGACTTGTAATCACGCCCCAACTAAAAATAGTGGAGAAATCCTCCAGGTTTCAGGTTGATGTGTAATAAAGAAACAGGAGGAAACGATGTGTTATGTGCCTGTTTACAAAATCCATCTGTGATCTACGTTACATTAACACGTAGAAGTTTTCCAAACTGAAAAATGTCATCACCTGAGGAACATTCGAGGGTGACTGACGCCAGCTCTGGCACTGGGGTTGGGGCATTCCTGGGTGGCTTTCCTCAGTTTCTCCTTGGGGTATTTGTTTTACAAGAGCACTTTCATCCCACAGGCTGTATTTGCAATAGACTTGTTTTCTACAGCTTCACACATGGTGAAGTAGAGTTAATGGAGACTTTAAAGAGATGCTGTTTATTTATTTGATTATGATTAGTGCTTCTAAAGTGGAAAATACTTAATTTCATTAAAAAATGCAGGAACTCATGGTATCAACATGGCTGAGAGTTGAGATATTTAAGATTTTACGCATGTACTGATTTTAGGCTGAAAGTATCTTGACTGATCCTCTGTTGTGATTAATATAAAATGTCTACATCTGCTTCACCCTTTCTTTATCAGTTTTACATTTAAAACTTGATATAATTTGCTAGTGTAGTAGAGCTGATTCACAGTCTAGAATGAAATTCACAATTTTCACTGAAGTGAGTGAAATTTGATATAAGATTGTAAGAAAAGCTACTTACAGCTCCAATTGCAGTATAATCACATCACTTTAAATTCATGTGCAAAAATGTTACAGTAATCTTTAATACAGTGATGCAAAAGTATTTCTTGGGATCCTAAGTATAAAATGCTGTCATTATGCTAAGAAATGCTTAGGTTCAATGCTTAGACAGTTTATATAAAATAAAGGGGGGGTAGACATGATTAACCGCTTGATTGTATGAATTTAATGCCTCAAAGAGAGAAGTGAAACAGAAATGTTCATATGGCAAAACCAGTTCTGTGTTTATGCATTTACATCCTGAAAAAACCCGACCAAACAAAACTCCCTATAAGAATATCCCTTGCAGCAGCTGAACTGCTGAGGGTAAACGGGTGTTCAGAGATGTAGGAGGGGAGTTGAAGAAGGGCCCTTGATGCTGTTCTTGGTGCCTTCGGGCTTCTCCTTCTCAGGACCTCGCTGGCTCTCCGGTCCAGGCAGTGCTGAAGGACTCCTGTCCATGAGCTGGGCATGAGGCAGTGGCTCCAGCCATGTCCGCAGTGCCCCATGTCCCCAGTGCTCTCTATCCCCGGTGCCCCATGTCCCCAGTGCTCACTATCCCCAGTACTCCTGCCACAACCTGTGTGAACCAGATAGGTGGGGCATCCCCACCTTCAAGTCCACAGACTTGTTTTGGGCCCTTTCTTCAAATTATTTTGTGGGTGTGTTGGAGGCCATTCTGAGAAGCTGTTGATCTTCTATTTGGTAAATGTCATGGAGAAAAGAGATATTTCCATCTTCTCTCAGGACCATGGAAAAGGCTCGGTTGTGCTTTAGCCTTGCGTCATTCTTCAGAGCAGCTGTGTAAAAAGAGCATATTGTAACTGCCATATGTCCTTGGATGTCATCAGAAACGAAAATGTAGAATTTCAGCTGTTTAGGGTAATGTGAAATACGTACATCAAATGGGTGACGTGAAAACTGCATGTGTGAGAAGTCCTTTGCTCATGTGGGATCAAAATTGCCACAAAGTTGTAGAAAAATACGTACAATCAGGAGCAATATAAGTAACTCCTTTTTGCATTTTAGCAATATTTTCCTTCTATGACATTTATGCCTAATCTGGTTTATTGTAGCAACAGGTATATGCTCATGAGAGTGGTTGGGAAAATAATTTTGTAGTTCATCATTGCAAACACATCTAGGTTAGAAAGTGAAGCAAGAAAATATGTTCTTTAAATATTCATATATTTTTAAACAAAGACTTAAACTACAGTGGCCTCTCCTTGGCTTATAACTGAATATCTTAACATCTGGTATCTTTCTGTGTTTCAAGCTTCAGGCAACAAAAGGGTGTGATGACAGGGAATGTACTTCAGAAACTATGCAAAGTAACATCTGTAGATCTTGTAAGGTCTTTTTAATGTGGAACTCAGTGGGTTGGTCCAAGTTTGACATTTGTATTAGCCTGTACAGAGGAGAAGTAGTCTTAGCATGTGTAGGAAGACACGAGATATACCCAGAGTCTGAGTGTCCATTTTATTACCTTTGAAGGCACAGCTCCATAGGCTGTGGACAGACGTTCTTGTCTACAAAGAGTCAAAATAATAAATTGGAATTCTTTGAACATGTAACAGCGAAATTGTTGGTATGCTTGTCTTGGAGAACAATTTCAAGATTCAGACTTGTTTTATAACACCTTAATCTTGTATCCATACTAGGAACAGGACTGCTCTTTGAAACACCTTTTAATATGTATGCATTTAAATATGGAGTAAGTAGCATTAAAAGTCTGGAATATATTGAAATTGCCTTGACTGTCAGTCAGCAGAATAATACTGTGCATATTCATACAAAGTTACTTCTTGCATATAAAAACGTTTATAGAATGTGTCCTTCTTAAGAGATCTGAAAATGTCTAACATGAGACCATTAAATATTCCTTTCACTACTGTTCCTAAGACTTGTTCAGTATCACACTTGGCAAAATATCATTCAGTTACAGCTTTTGGCTGTGGAATTCACTGAAGAAGTTCATATTAAAGCATTTGGCTGGAATCACAGAGATTAAGTCAGTGCTTTTTATTGTTATTGTCAAAGTTTTTATTTGCTAGCTGAAAGCTTTTAAAGTAACTTCAAACGTTTCCATTCTAATTGCTTTCCAAAAATTTTAAATCTGTGCTATCTGCACACAGTGTGTCTGATGGATATTGAGGCTATATGAATAAAATATAAATATCTATTTTTCTTTTGGATCTTACTCCTCAAGTATTTTTTCCCACTGAGAATTTTTTTGGCTCTAAGCAGAGTTAAAGAATGTGTATGTGTATATATATATACAGGCACAGCCTCACTTATTTAAGGATATATATAACAATTAGTGCAGCAGATGTTTGAGACTCAAAAATTGGAATCTAAATGGTCCCCTGCATTAAAAGCTTTAAGATTTTAAATATCAAAAGACTGTCACATGTATGATTCTACACATATTTATGAACAGATTCAATAATTAATTAACCAGTAATGAGATTATACATTTGCCTAAAATTCAGGATTGAGAATGTGACAGCAAAGATGGGTACTTCATACTTTAAAGTTTTGTGCTCCTGTCTGGTGGCTTGTTGATCATCAGTGATGTGGCTTTAAGCAAATGCAGCTTTCTGGCATGAAATCCCCCACAAGAACTCCTTTGGCTTTCTACAGGGCTTGCATTCCCTCCAGGTCATTGCAGGATCCTGATACGGTGTGATAGAGAATCCTGATGGAGAAGAAATGGAGAGAAATAACTGCTGTGTAGCAGGTTCTGGTGGCTGAAATCACTAAGACTGATGCTTCCTAAGTGGCTTTTCACATGTGCATGAAGACATGTCCTAGCAGATTTGTAGGCAGAACCTATCAGGAAATTAACCCTCTTCCAGAAGATACAAACTACTGAAAATAAGAAAATACTGTAATCTGTCTCAGAAAGTAGATTGCTAGTGTACTATTCTATAAAAACCACTAATCTTAAATATGTTCTCAAGTTATGAACAGAAAGTCCCATGTATAAATTTGGCATACATAGTACCTGTTACCTAATTGTCTAGTATGTAATGAAAGTGTTGCAAAATGTTTTCTTTTGATGACAGGAGCATTGTCTCTGTGCAGGTCCCTACCATTGTGCACACACAGAGCAGTTTGCTCTTAGATGGGGTTGGGATATCTTATGTGCTGACAGACATGTGGTCAGAGGCTGACCCAAATGTCTTCTGCCTGCATCTGGTCCAAGTCTCCATCTCCTTTACGCTCAGTGACTCAATCCATAACCTTCTAGAGCTGCTTATTGTCTGTTGTGAATAATTCTGGTGCTGGGCAACACATACCTTCCAAAACCTTGCCATCCTGCCAAAAGAGTAAGTCCCAAAATTTCTGTGGGTACTGATGTAGTGTGAAAATCAAGAGTACCATTTTACATTAATCCTGAGGTAAAATTTCTTCTTCATTTAAAATAATGCTTTATTCACTTACAATGATATGAATCCCTAACAACGTTGCTGGTGTAGCACCTGTCAAACAACAATCTGCCTTATTGTTTCTAGCAGCAAAACCAAAATAGAATACTTGTATTTTATAAAATAATATTGATACCATCTACTGCTTCTGAAGTTTTGAAACTTCCATGAACAACTTGCTCTTCCAGAAGAGAACTCCTTGCTCCTCCTATGAACCTACAGTAATTTAGGAATAAAGCCTCTACGGAGATTAGCTGGAGATCCATCTAGAACAGAGAGAAATGGAGAATTCTTGTATTTTTTTGGGGTGTTCATTGAGAAAAGAAATTGGGTTTTCTGGTGAGAACTGCCCCAGTATTTAATTTAATACATCTGGTGAGGACACTGCTGTTCATAGATGGTGATAGTTAATACTATTTAAAAAAAAGAAAATGTCCCCTATCCCAGCCCTCCTCCCACTCCTTCTACTTCTGTTGCCAGAATAATTTTAGTGTATATTGTTTTGTTTGGAATAATCAGGCTGAAGTAGCATTAGTCCAGCTTCTCATCTTTTAATTACAGACAGTTTATTGTCTATGCTGTCCCACTTTCTGCATGGTTCCCCACCAGCCAGCTAGACTTAGCAATCTCCATTAATTTAATTTGGCATTTCATTCAATCAGACAGGCTGTGAACATGATGATTTTTTTTTTTTTTAAATAACACAATGCTCATTCTTAATTGATGTCCTTATCAGACATTGTATTTGCCAGAGCTGTAATTATTGGTCAGGCAGTAAAATCAAATCTGCCCAAATGCAGTGAAGATGTTCTCCGGTGAAATTATTAAGATACAGTACTTAGACCTGCAAAGTAATTTAGTTTTGGTCTGTAATTACATCTTTTGGGATTGTTATCTTTCATTTTACTCATAAGGGTAGTGTAACCTCAGAGGAATTAATTTGCCAAATATGAAGCTAAAACTGAGATTCTTGCCATAATATATATTTGTGCTAGTCGATATTTTTCTGCATGAAAACCACAGGTATGCTCACACCAAAAAAGAATGATTTATTAGTGGCTATATTTTTAAAAATATAGGTTCTAATTTTACTTCAGAAATACTGGAAATGTGATCATTTGAGGGTGCCATTTTCCAGAAGCAGTAAATTTGCATCAGAAATAACAGAATTTGGAGGTATAACTACCTAAAATATGTACGCAAGTGGACATGTAGTGCTGTGACAGAACTGGTTTCGATCGTGTTCTTCAGGCAGTGAGAATTTTTACTAGAAATACTATCCTGACAAACTTTAAATGTGTATTTTGACCGAATATTGACCAATAATTATGAAAGGACTGCTAGTGTAATCATAATTAAGTCTGAATTCTGTTTTCCAGTAAGGGTTGGGATAAGGTTTTATATATATATATATATATATATATATATATATATAAAAGGAAAAAAAAAAAGCAGGGAATTAATTCAGTCATTACTATTTTTAAAAAAGTTTATTCTCAGATATATGATATGTAGTTTTTGAGTATGGAATTGCAGTAATTCCTTTTAAGCAAAATTTGAGTCGATGGATTAGCTATGAGTAGATGATAAAATGTGTTTCATTTCTGTTCTGCACATATTTTAAGTTTTTCATTTGGGATATTTATTCACATTTTATGGTTTTGTTATTACCTTATGCTGGAAAAATAACCTTTCCAATGGTGGATCTTCCTTGAGGTTGCACTATTAAACAGCAGTATTGTAAAAAGAATTATTTGGCATATTTAACAAATTTGCCTGCTGAATTAATTTTTCTTTTTTAGTGTAAAAACATTAGTGTTTTAAACATTCATTTTTGTTCTGTTGAGGTGCTCAGATAAAAGTCTCTGCTCCTTTTTATATGATTTTAAATAGCTTATGTATTTCTGTATTTGGCCTCTTGAGGAAATGAATAGTTGGATGTGAATTCAGATGTTTTTCAGATTAGAATTGTACCACAAGTCAGTCTATTTAACGACAGGTTGTAAAAAATATTAGTGACAGAACACTGTAAGTAAAATGATTTCTTCATTAAAATCAGTAGCAAAATACTGAATAACTTTTATAGGTTCAAAATGTTATTCCGTGTGTCCATAAGAGTAACACCTTCAAATGTTATTTGCTTTAGTTTTGAACCTTTTCTTAAAACTATTATAGTTTTGTGGTGTAAAGTTCACTTTTTCCTGTTTTGTCTCTTGCTATGATGAGTCAATCACAGTTGCCAGAGCCCAGAGAGTGGCCACGATCCAACATTTGAGATTTTCTGAAGATTTTTTTGGTAGGAATTCAGACTCAGTGGACATTTAATCACTGATTTTTATCCCAAGCTGCCAAGGGTATTCTGTGGCATTCATCGTATCAGAATTCTGCCTTAAAACAACTGCTCATTAGTCTCAGCTTTCATAACCAACCAATTTTCAAGCTCTGATGAGTACAAAGGGTAGTTTGAAAACCCAAGTAGCATTGTGCTGTGCCAGTTCCAAGTGGCTTGTTCCTTGATTTACAAACAGATAGCCTAACATTTGGCCCCAGAGGTTTGGTCTAGGAAAACACACACTCTGTAGAAGGGTGGCAGTGGTACAGTTTTATATCCCCAATGCTCGGCAGGAGTTGATTTGGTCTTCATTAGGGTGAATTCCTCCTTTGCATTAAGACCTGGTGTTCGGCTTCAGGTCTGGCAGTCAAAGAGAAGAGCTTCAAACCAGCTATTTTAGAACGAATGGGTTTTCTGGACATGCTTTATACAAGGTGTTAGTAAACCAAGCATCCAGTCTCATTCCAGTCTTCATGTCTATCCAGAGAGATTTCAGCAGGACCAAGATTAGGTGTCCTTCCAACATGCAAGAGTAGGGGACTGAACTGAACTGTTGTAGTTTTAATGCAGTGATTAGCATGAAGAATGGAAGCAAGTTCAGAAGAGGCTTTGTTTGTGTGCAGTTCATTTCCTGAAATGGGCAGATGCGTGTGGTTTCCATGGGTTGGTGGTGGCAGTCGGCTGGGTACTCCCACTTAATGTGTTCATCAGAACTGAAGAGAGAGTTTGAACTGAAACAAAAGGAAAAAACTTTACTTTGTAATGCAATGGTGTGTAGAGCCAAAGGAAGCTGGAGACATTTTATTTTTTCCTGGTTAGAGAGCAAAGGATGCTCTGAGTTCTTTAGATGAAAAAAGTTTATGCAAAACCTTGCTAATTTCTCTGGAAAAGTTCTTTGCAAAGCATCTCAACAGCATCCCAAACCAAAGAGATAGCTGGACTAGGTGTTGCATCTTACTCTTCTTCTGTCCCAGGGAATCTCTACAGGTGGAAGCCTCTGGGAGTCTGCCTGGCCAGGCCAAATTGCTGGGTCCTCCCTTTAATTTGAATCCCTGCTGTCAACTATACTAATGCTCTGAGCAGTTTATGAGGGGTCAGAGCAAGGGATCCTTAAGGAAATAAATGGAGAAAAATGTTGTCAGCAACAAGAGTCTTTTTGCAAAAAAAATATTTTACTAAAATAGGCAAGAACCCGTTGTTCTATTTAGAATGATTTATCACTGTTCCCAGCTGATCACAAAGTGTTTCTAAATTAAAAGCCATTAATTATAGCCTTATATAGATACAAAGATATGCAAGAAGTGCTTTGTAATTCCAGCTCTGCACTTCAGGTGAGAGCTTTTTAAATTACTTGGACCATTGGAGCCACCTGCTTGACTAAATGCTGAGGGCCCTGTGTTTCAGTACTCATCAGTGCATTGCAGTGTTAACATTGTTACTGATTTTTCTCATTTCTCCAGGGCAAATACTAATTAATGGATACAATTCACAGCTGATTAGCTGTAGTTTCTTCAGTAATTACATTCGCAGACTAACTGTTCAGAAGAGGATTTCTAACCCAGTTCTTATTTCACTCTAAGCTTAATTTGTTTTTTGAATTGTTTAGGTCCTTAAGATAATAACCATTTTATTTTCTTTTGTTGTTATAGGTACCATTAGATAATATGGAAGTTTAATCTTAGAAATACTCACTGATAATTGTTATGTGCCTTCAATGGATTTCTAGTTCAAAGACAAAAAATAAATGTACAGAATGTTAGTTGTGGTCCATACTAACAAAAGCTGAAATATTTCAGTTTCTGACATCGTTGCCTGAGTCATACACAATGGAGTCTTAAATATTATAGCCTAAGAACAGAATGACTTGAAGGATATGTACCTGTAACTGTTAGCTTTGACATTCCTTATTTTATCATTTTCTTCTACAGTCTTAATAAAATGGAAAATTAAATTGTCACTCTCCCCTTTGTTTTACTTTAATAAAACAAAAAAGGAGAAAACCACCCTGGCAGTCAGAAAGCAGTAGCTGTGCTGTGTGCAATACATGTACATCAAAACAATGTAGAATTTTACTCTTCAAGGAAAAAATCAGCCACTGTTTTGAGGCTGACTTCTCTTTTGAGGCACTGGAGCCCTCAGGATGCTAAGGTCATTAAAATAGGGTAGGGTTTATCCCCACTTATTTATCCAGTGTTAGAGTAATGCTTGCCTAGTGCACCTTTGCCCTTAGATATCCTTTGAAAACTTGATTCTTTTCCCTTTTTTTTTTTGTCACTGTAGAAAGAACAGCTCTATTCGAGCCATTTGAGTTTTTCATGTAAATCATTCTTAGTTTGCCACTAACTGACATGAAAAATTCTATCCTGTCGATCGCACTGTTGAGCTGAAGTAGTGTCTTTGTGCAACAAATCCACACACACACATCCGTATGTGCCAAAACAGTCATTTGAATGTGCAATTTTACTTGAATTTTTTAATCTCCAAACATGGGTGACATCTGGGCTTTTAAAAAATGGATGACATTACTTGAGTATCTGCATAGCTGGGGATAACAGAGTTTTAATAGCTATGAGGCAGCCTACATATTGTGCTAAGGCCTCTGTTGCTTAACATGTGTTATAGGTTGAAAGATTCAGAATGATAAGTACACAAATGGAATTTGTTACTTCAGAATGAGGGATCTCATCTTGTATTCTTTCCCTCCCCTGTGAGTGTCTCCTAATTTGGTTGATGTCCTGTTTAGTCAATCTGACAATTCATCAGGTAAAAAAGGCTCCAATTCTATTTTTTAAGATTTATTTTTATATCTCCTTTTAACTTTGTCTTATTGACAGAAGTGGATGTTTGAGTTTTCAGGGAAAGCCTCTTTCTTGAAAGGATCACCAGTCCCCTCCAGTGAGAAATTGGAGAGTCTGAAACATTTCACTGCTAAAAACTGTCAGACACCAAGTGCAGCTGTAGCAAATTGAGCTGAAGGGAAGTGGTTTTCCTTTCAGGAGAGGTTCAGCTGCTCTGAAAGCACAACAGAGTTTCTCGATTGGAAAAAACAATGTGTGCAAGTGCATGGTCACCCATCCCCACGCTCTGATTGCAGAGCTTGTGCTGCTGTTGGGAGTGTTTGCAGTTGTGGGGCTGAGGAGAGGGTGCAGGCCCACCAAGATCTGGCAAGATAACATAAAACAAAGCCTTCCTTAAAAAAGTAGTTCTATCAAACTCGAAAATGAGAGTTAAGGGAGGAATGCTCGGTGTGGCTTTAGCAGCAGCGATGTGGTAGGGACAGCACAGGGGCTTTTCCCTCACTGAGCACTCTACCTTGCACTGTGCTCTGTGCCTGGCTGGAGCAATGTGCACAGGTGAAAGCCTATTTTACTGAAGTTGCAGGGCATGCCTGGTGTCTGTTCCTTGGAGCAAAGACTCTGGATGCCTCTCTCCTCTGGGAACGACTGCAGGACTGATTACCAGCCCGCATGCCTTTGGAAATGCTGTTCAAGGGTATAAGGCACAGTATTACCCTGATAATCTCTTTCTTGTCTTTGTTCAGTCTCTAGAAGTAAAGGTGCCTATCATCCTCAACAAATGTTCATACTTGAGAATTTGGAGGAAAGGACTGGCATGGAAGGGAATCCCTTGTGGTCACTGGCATGTGGCGTGAGCGTTGCACCTCGGTGGGAGCAGGGGGACACTGGGCACATCTCGGGGTCTCAGTGTCAGACAGTTACTCTGATCTGAAAAATGTTCTGGTGCTAATGTTCACTGGGAGAGTGGGAGCTCCACTGGAGGGAAAGATAAACAAAGGGGGATGTTCGGGTTTTTGATTCTGTGGAAAGTATGGGACTTCAGGAACAGCATTGCAGATTCTCATTCTTCTCCTTACTGGCCTTCAGCTCTTTGAAGCCAGGTCTACCTGGAGTAGGAATACAGCAGCTACCTCTGGCTGCAGCAATCCTCTGGGTCAGGATGACTGGCAGAAATATTATGATGTGCATCAGAAAAGATGAAATAGAGTAGAAATGTCTTTCCTGGGAGTCTCTTCCTAATGGATTCTTAATTTCCAAAGTCGTCTTTAAGTCTCTGGGGTGGCTTTCCTGCATGGGCACAAAAAGTTGGAGAGATACACATGAGTATCTTCCTTGTAAAGACTGGGGGATGAAGAATATGTAATAACAATAACTATAACAATAACAATGATGTTGAATCCAATTGGGTTCTGACTTCAAAGAACATTTGCAAATACTTTTAATCTGTTTGTTGTTTTGGTTTTGTTGGGTTTTTTCCCTTCCCCCAGCCTTTTCTATGCCAGTGATGGGGTAAAGAAAAGTTTATCATGGCGTACATTAAATCCAAATATTTATTTTTCTTTCAGTTTGGAAACAATAACAACTACATGAACATGGCAGAGGCAAATAATGCATTTCTTGCTGCAAATGAGGTAGATGTTTTTATTTTTTATCTATGCTCATATTCTGCTGTTTGCTGTGATAATTTAACAGACTTTGAATGGATGAAGAGTGAAGTGCCGAATTTCTGTGTGTTTTATGGAGCACAAAATAAAGACTTTAATGAGAAAGAAAATAACCTGACAGCTCTCCATTACTAGTCAATTTAGCTGTCCATAAGGCTGTTACTTACATAGCATGTCAATAGAAACAAATCTGCTTTATGTATGGAAAAAAATTTATGAACAGAAGGAAACAAATAAAAGGCTCAGTAGGTGTACACTTTGAAAGCAAGCCTAGTAATAGTCATTACTAGCTAATGTTCTAATTTTTGTTATAGATACAAATGGTTTAATTTGGGTTCTTAATACTCATACAAGATAGAAAACCAAAGCCAGATCTGTTGCCTCAAGTGTATGTGCTAGATGAAGGAATCTTTTGAATCCAGGGTCCAGAACAAACCCAGAGGCTGGGTTGGTGGAGACTGGCTGGGTTGTGGAGATGATGTATTTGATCACTGCCTTTGAGAATGGAAACAGCAGAAAGTGTGGGAACTACAGGCTCCATCTATCCATGTGGATACCTTATAACCTATTAAAGACTGTCAACACACTAATCCTAACCCCAAGTCCAGACAGAAACTGCTTTTCCTCATCCTTGAAACCCAAGCTCTTACTCCATGCACTTAGTATGTGCACAGCAATATGGAGAACAAGAACTGTTTGTAGGGTGCATGTCATAAATGATCTTGCCAACATGAGGAAAGGGTAGAAAAGCAGGCAGCCCTGATTTTCATGTTTTAAGTGGGGGCTCAGTCACAGGTATTCCTGTGCACTTCTAAAACAGCGACCTCAGAGAAAATAAGCAGGAAAGTGTAACAATAAATCTGAAGGTTAGAATTAAGGGTAGGATTTTATGAATCATTTATACAATGGTCACCATCTCTTTTTACCCAGCAAGACTGCTTAGATAAGGGAATATTGTTTGGCACTAGCTCCAGTGTTATTTGTGATAATGAACACAAACCCCATCTGTAATGACAACATGATGTTTCTTTCTGTAGAATTTCTTTCCTACATTTGAATCAAACATTGATGAAAGCTCTGCTGCCAGCAGCTGTTCAGAGACAATTTAATTCCAGCTGTGATAATTCACCGTGTCAGACATTGGCTGTTATATGTTGATACAACAGTTCTCCAGATTTGCATTTTTATCAAAAGGAACAAATGTTTTGAACATTTCAGTACAGATGGCATTTAACCATGCACACACGTTTTGTTTTGTTTTTTTGGTGTTTTTTTTTTTTTTTTAATATATGTGTAAGATATAAATATTTGAAAAGTTAATAACCTAAAAAAAATGTGATTGGTAAGATAAATCTCACAAACATTATACCATCTTTTGGTCATAAACACTACCTTTCTGCAGTCCCAAATTGCATAGTATTCAGACTCTTTTTACAGACTGAATAGCTCAGTGATTTGGATTTAAGGCTACTTCGCTAAAGGGGCTTGCTTTCTTCTTAGATTACATCTATTTTATTCTCAGTCTTATGTCTGTTTTATGTTTGATTTTTGTTTTGGTTTTTTTTTTTAAGATATATACATATTTGGATAAATTATGCACTTAGAATTAAATTCAGATTAAAAAATGTTAAGGTATTAATCAATTTACTCTCTCATTTCTAGCTATAAGTATTAAGATGAATGCTAATTTTCTAAGTAAGAGATTGTATTATTATCTAGCTATGTTATATATTTCTGGAGCTGTCCTGGAATTACTCTGTTAGATGGAGAAAAAAGATCCAGTTCTTATAATTACTAATATCTCATAAATACGTCAAGTAAAGAGAGGTTCAAATGTACTATAATAATACTGATTTCACTGAACCCTTTTGCTTGAACAAGGAATAAAAATATGATTAAGTGTTACTGTTCATATTAAAGCATGAACCTTACTTTGCAATTACTGCATTACAATGTATTTAATTATAGTGGTTTTACATTAACATGAATGTAGCTTTCTTGGTATTATTTTGGGCCTGAGCACTGCTGAGCTAGAATCCCATTTTATTTCTGTAAATAATGCCTTAAGAGTGTAATCCTAGAGCACATTCAGGCTTAGGAGCCACACATTTGCTTTATGTTTTCCGTCTCTATGTCATGATTACTACGACTCATTTTAAAGCACCTTAAATATTTATTGAAATAATATTTCAAGTGTTAATTACAGTGGTAATGAAAACAGCCAAATGCCACATATCAAGAATGAGTGTTTATCCGTATTGTTAATGTGATATGTTAGATTTCATTAAGCAGTAATGGGGTAGCAAATGAGTCACAAATTACAGTTGCATCTGTTACTAGACCACATTAGTGCCAAAATAACTGCAAATGCAGCCATAGGGTTATGTTCATTAGCCAACCACTTCTCCTGGCCAATCCATCCTTTGTGTTTGTGAACCATGGGGCCCATGAGAAGAAAAATTCACACCTTTTGTAATATAGCAGTGGGGAAGTCAAACATCTCCCTAATCCAGGCCCAGCCTTCACATCCAGAATTAAGTTACAGCCTTGCAGTTGGAGCGAGATGGGCACAGTCTCAGCAGACTCTGACAGTGCTGCAGACTGCAGCAATCTGGGACCCCATCATTTCTGGTGTGAGACCAATAATGACAGCTGACAGGTTCTATATGCAAGCAAAGGTTTTTCTTGTGTTTCAGTTTCCATCTTCTCTCAAGCGGTTATTAATTTATATCATCATTAACAGTTTGAAGGATGACAATTTGCAGCAGTTAATGAGATCTTTCACTGAACTTATCATTTTTAAATTAACTGGCATTAAGTCACTCTTTCAAACAATGTAATTAATACATAAAACAATTCTTCCTCCCACCCCAACCTGAATCCTGAACTAATGCAAACAAACAAATCCCAGAGCAGCCTTGCATGTCTAGAACAAGACAAGAGTGCCTATTTTAGGATTGCCAACTGCCCAGTTTGATCAAGGCAGTCCTGATTTGGGTACATTTAAAATGGCCTGATTTCAAGCACTGAATTTCTATTATTAAGTAGCAGTGGACCTGAAATAATACATGAAAGTTCATTTAACTCTCAAAAAATCTGAATAAGCGTAGCTCATTTGTTTCCCAAATAAAAGTCAGCAATGTTGACGCCAGATACAGAGTCTGAATAAAGATTATCTTTGACAGACACATGCACACGTACCAACATGCACAAACCCTGAAGATAACTGGCAGTAAATGTTTTGCTCAAGGCATCTTAACAGGTGTTTAGTTCATAGGAAACCTACTGTTCAAACAAAGCTGGCTTGCTTCAAAAAGCACTGGAAGCTGCTGTAATCACCCTCACACTTTCATACATCTCTCTTCCAAATTACAACCCGTGTTTAAAAGGCTTCACTGTATTTTAGGAATGGAAAAGAAATAAAGAATTATAATATTTCATGTTTTTTTAGTGGATAAAAGCAAACAAAAGATGTAAAATGGTCAGTGCTGAATTCCTGTTGTGTGTGTGCTACGAAATTGTCAGTGTTTTATGAAGCGTGAGAGTAATGTAAGCTGTTTGTGCTATTTTACTAACATATCAATAAACTGGCAGTTGGTTGTACAGCCAAATCCAATGTAGCTGATATTTGGACTAACAACAGACAGATGTTGCTAATTAAGTACACATTAAAAAACTGTTAATACTGATACTCCATTTAAGCCATATGATAATGAGACTTAAATCTTTAATCAGAATCATCCACAGATCCATTCAGCATATGAAACTGAAAAATTTTGTTGGTTATAGAGTTTGCATTTGAGAACAAACCAAGATTTGGACTGCAGGTGTGATGATGATTGCTGAGCCCTGTGTGCCCTAACAGTGTTTGTCTTGTCCTGTCCTTTTCCAGCAGACATTCCATACGCCGAGCCTCGGGGACGAGGAGTTTGAAATCCCACCCATTACCCCCCCGCCCGAGTCAGACCCCGCACTGGGCATGGCAGATATACTGCTCCCCTTTCAGGGCCTTGGTGACCAGCTGCCTGCACAAGGAAATGAATTTACCCCTCAGTTCCCCCCCCAGAGCTTGGATCTTCCCTCTATTACAATATCACGGAATCTCGTGGAGCAAGACGGCGTCATCCACAGCAATGGATTGCATATGGTAGGTCTGGTTCTTTGTGTGTTCCCATTGCCCAGTGGTGTCTGTCACATGTAGATCTGTGCCATCTCTCAGTTTTTATTGACCCCTCAGAGGATCTGTGTGGTTTTTTGGTGCCTGACCAAGCATCTGCCAGTATTCTGTGTCATGTTACAGGTGTGCTCTATATGAACGATGACACGTGTTGATACACAGCAAACAATGATTTGCTGTTGCTCAGTTCCCTAAGGCAGTTGCCAAATGGTTAAGGGTTAAGTACTGGTGAATTCAGCAGGATAAACGTGTTTTTTAATATACGCTGCAATGCTATACTGTTAATGAGCAGCTCTCTTGTGAAGAAGCAGTCAGGCTTTACAAACACGTAATTTTCATTTTGAGAATGGACTTGGAAGCCCATACCCATTGGCATCATGTGCATCCCAAGTGCTCCTAAAGTTCAAAAATGTGTTATACAGTTGGCACTGGCATCAAGAATTGGAAGACCATAGTGTTGGCCTTCTACAGCATGTAGAATGAATTGCTTGTCTGTATCTGAAGTCTGGGACCCACATCTGACATCCATCAGGATATATTGAGAGTGCAATATTGAGAGTGGTTCAGAAGGAGAGCCAGACACAGTATGGCAGCAGGAAAAAAGTAGTATTTCCCTATATCCTGTGTAATCCATGGGCTAAATCTTTATAAAAGGGAATTAATTATTTTTTTAACTAATAGTAGAAGTGAGAGGGATATATTACCTTGACAATACTCAGGAATATAGGGCCATAAAAAGACTGGGTTGTGTCCAGTGCTCTTGCTGGCCACAGAGGCTGAGGCAGGGTGGTCTTCTCTTCCTGGGCTGTGTCTGAGCCCTCAAGAATAGGGAGGTTTGATTTGGGTGTGGAAGAGCTGAGTGATGGGGACTGTGAGGCTAATTCCAGAGCTAATTAGAGCAATCAGAAGCAGGGATGTGTGGAGTTTGCTCCAGAACCTGTAGGCACTGTGGGGCTGCAGTCTCCAAGGAAGGTGCACGGGGCAGTTCCCAGGTTGTTGCAGTGTTTCCCTTTGGGCTTGTGGGGGGATCTCCCAGGGTGGGTTTCTGAGATTTTTGTGCAGTAACATCCACACTGCCAGCCATGGCACACAGCTGTGAGCCAGTTTATCCTACTCAGCATTTTAAACTCGGTGCTTACAATTAGAATTAGTTTCTGTGTTGCATATTGAAGAGTGAGTGAATGTTCAGCTTGACAGATATTTTCCATCAACTATATTTTTTTCTGATTAGCTCTTTTATATAGGACCTTTTGCTGAACTTGGCATAGTGAAAATGCATATTTACTGCTGGACTGTAATAAAGGTTGTGTTGTTATGTTGTGATTTCTTTATATTAATCTGGCAAGTGAAAATTAATTAAAGATTTACAAACCAACAGGCAGCAAATATTTCTCTGTAATTCTACAGGCTGCTGACTTCATTGCAAATTTTAATATTTCTTTCAAGGTCATGAAGACTAGCTAGCACTAATGTAAACCACAAGATGCTCACTAATTAAGAGGTTCAGAATTCAGTCATTCTGTGAATCCGTAACAGGCACTGCCTAAAACAGGCCTTGAAGGATATGGCATTTGTTTTAGATCTCATTTTGCACTGTACATGTTGGGTAACCTCTGAGGGAAGATCAGATTGATAAGGAATGTTGTGCCTGAAAACAAAAGTAATGGAGCTCGTGTGGACTGAATACAGTGAAACTTGGTCAGAAAATACTGTGAGCTGGATTGGTGTTGTGTTACGTGTCCGAGTATCCCCTCAATGGTATTGGAGAGTTTGTAACATGACCCAGTTTTGCCCTTTAATTTTACAATCTTTCACTGGATGTGATTCTTCCATGAGTAAATGCTGTTACCTTAACAGTTCCAACCAGAAGAGGCCTCTAGATCATGTAATTCTTCGCTCATCTCTTCTGGTGCTGAATGGGAGGTTTCACATCTTTGCCTTTTCCCTCGACCGTGCAATGTAGAAATTAATGGCACAGTTTGCACTGACTCCATTGGTAAGATTTGTTCCCATATAAGTCAGTGAAAAGATGTAAAGAAGCTCCTGCCTTCTTACCCCAGTAGTCCAGTGGCATTTTCTGGGGTGATTTCCAGTTCAAAGCTATGGATTTGGAACTTGTGTGCTACAGTTTTGCTGCAGAGAATTGACACGGAATTGTGTGATTTGATGTGGAGGAGCCGCATAGGGAGGTTTGTGTGTCAGACATTCCCCACACTGCTTGATTTGTTTCATGCTGTGAGATGAAGTGGCCCCTGCCATTGTCAGTAGTCAGTAGTCTTTTTCTCTTCTGCTCATAAATGCTAGGTAGCTTTGGGAAGTTTAAAAACATTAACAGAGGGCCCTTGCATAGCTTTCCCCTGAACTCACATAGCTCTCTCTAGCAGTCAAATTTTCCAGCAGTTAATCTGTATTTCAAAAATAAAAAATGAAAACATTATATCATATTTTATGAAGAAAATGTGCACTTTATTAAACTGGTAAATATTTATTAATAATATTAGAATTCATCTTTAAATTAGACATTTCATGAATTACCTTGCCTTGGAGCTATAAAAACTTTATTGCAGCAATAAAAAAATGTAAAGGAGGCATTTTGACTATGAAATTTCATTTCATGGTCAATTGAATTTACTATATCTGAAAGAACTAAAGATGAGGTTGTAAAATAATTATGATGTTCGTATACACTTACAGAACAATGTTCTTATCCAGCGATACTGGGATAGTCTTATTTAAATGCTGTATTAATGGTGTACT